>NC_080551.1:24647500-24697500 GCF_028640845.1 Ahaetulla prasina
CGATCCTGCATCTGGAGAAGGAGTGGTTGGAGTGCTGTCTCGAGATGGGATGGATGGTGATCAGAGCATGTGATCGACTGAGGACTCAGGGGGTGGTTTTGGGTTTTTTTGATTTATTGAGGGAAAACCTGGACCTCTCAGATACAGGTTTTCCCAGATGTGCCAGTTTATCTATCCTAGTAAATAGAATTTTGAAAGATGCTTGCTTCAGAGTTTTTATTTGGAGTGGGGTTTTTTTCCTGGAACGTTGACATACCGTCTGGAAGGTCAACAAAGATGACCGATTAGCTGAATCGATCATACGTCACCATCAATAATACAGAGGAATTATTGAGTCTGTCATTTGCACCTCTATAACTGTCTGGTTCGGTTCTGCAACCCAACAAGAAAAACACAGACTTCAGAGGATAATTAGAACTGCAGGAAAAATAATTGCTACCAACCTGCCTTCCATTGAGGACCTGTATACTGCACGAATCAAGAAGAGGGCCGTGAAAATATTTGCAGATCACTCGCATCCTGGACATAAACTGTTTCAACTCCTACCCTCAAAACGATGCTATAGAGCACTGCACACCAGAACAACTAGACACAAGAACATCACTCTGCTAAACAAATAATTCCCTCAACACTGTCAGACTATTTACTGAATCTGCACTACTATTAATCGTTTCATAGTTCCCACCACCAATCTCTTTCCACTTATGACTGTATGACTATAACTTGTTGCTGGCAATCCTTATGATTTATATTGATATAATGACCATCAATTGTGTTGTAAATGTTGTACCTTGATGAAGGTATCTTTTCTTTTATGTACACTGAGAGCATATGCACCAAGACAAATTCCTTGTGTGTCCAATCACACTTGGCCAATAAAATTCTATTCTATTCTATTCATCACAGGGTTTACATGAATTTGTTTTGTTGTGTTGCATCAACTCGCCCACCGCCATCTGTAACTCATGGCTTATGGTTCACTACGTTGGTCGTGGGCCAGCATGGAGATGACAAATCTGCCAGCACAGCTGGAGAAGTTACCCTTTGCAGGCATGGTCACAAAATGGGTTAATAAAAATGTCACTCGTTATGGCCACCTGCAGTTGGGGTGGCTAAATTCTATTTTCTCTCAACAAGTTTTGCCAGGTTGCTCCATCACCCGAATGGGCTTTACTCCTTAATCTGTTAATACATCACGTCCAGCTTGCTTCTGATCAAGAAATTTAGAAGCCTTGGCTGCCATTATATGAAAACAGTTTTGACAACTTTATAAGGGAAGAGATGAATAAATGTACTCGTTTTTAAGAATTCAGCGTTTTATGGGCACCGGATGATTATAATGATACACTGCGACTCAGATTAAACTTATATTTCCCATTTGTATCTCATGTCTACTGAGTTGTTAAGATGAGGGAATTGCCCTTAAATCTTAATTAAAAACAACAAGGAAATTCTCAATGTCAAGATCTTTCCAATTTGATTTCTCCCTCCCTCCCTTCCTCTCTCCGATTTGCATTTTTGGCCAAATGCATGTGCAATCTTTGATTCGCTCTCTGTCAGTTCCATCATAAATTTACATATAAAAAATTAGAGAATTTGCATAATACTTTCACTTTAATAAGAGTCTGGAATATGACAGAGAATCAGCTCAGGAGGTTGACAAAGCAGAATCCACTTTCAATTCATCCTATATTTTCAGCACAAAATTGGGTACAAATTTTGGGTTATGCAGCATCCGAGAAGGAGTCAGAATAAATTTGAAAGGATTGAAACAAAGCCTATTCAGCAATAGCTCTCTGTCGATTACAGTCCACCTGGTTGAAAGAGTGACCAGAAGAGGGGGACACATCCAAGATTTTTTGCTTCAATTTTTTTTCTTTTTACCACCCCGTAATCCCCTTTTTTCGGGTTGAAGTCAGGGCCACTGAATGGAGCTGAGCATTTACTGGCCAGAATCCCTTCCTGATGCCTATGTGGAGTTTGCAGCAGATATTTTCTCTTTGCGCCCTCATAGAGAAATATCTGTCACTGCCTAGGATTGAACTCTCAACTTTCTGAGTGAGAGGTAAGCACCTTCATTTCTAGGCCACCACACCGCGGTGTACCATACTCCCCTTTAACCCTATAATTTCCTGTAAATCACAGCTGCCTCCTCATCCTGATGTCAAAACAAACAGGGTACTCATTCATGAAGGCAACAAGTTGGCTACTGAGTGTCATGGAATCCTACCAGCCTTCACATACTATTCCAGATCCAGTTCTACATGGGCCCTTGGCCTGATTAACCACACCTCCTTTCTTCTCCTATTGACTATGTGATTCTGATGATCAATTTGAGGTTTTAGTGGAGACAGTTTGTATAGTTGTACAACAGAATCATACAACTAGAGAAAGACTACAAAGGTTAGAACTTCAGAATTCGATTACAAAAAAAAATATTGGACAATCATTGGATGGCATCCAAGAACCAGCATTTTCTAAATTTCTTTTCTGCTATCTGGAATTTTGTAGGCCAGATTTGATAGTCCAGTCACAAGGTATTTGACTTGGCCAGCCATTAATGCCGTCAACATGGTTTTATAAAGTTGCCAACCATCTTTTGGTTAACATACTTTCTACTAAGAAAGACTTCATTGTCTTTCAAATCAGTCTCTTCTTTTTTGAATAGCTAACCTTGTAGTATCAACAAAGTGCAGGCAAAATTTCATTTCTTGGAATATAAAGTGTTTAGTTGGAGCCTTGCTGTCATGCTACCTGACAGCCCTTCAAATATTTGCAGATAGTTATTACATTCCTTTTGCCACCTCTTTTTTCTAAGCCTCTCCATCTTTTTCTCAAAGAATTTGTTCTCAAAGTCCCAGCAAAAATAACATTATTCTATGTAGAGGGGAGGGAGGGGAACTGTGATTTGTACAAAGATGGATGTTCTGCATCTTGAAATGACATAGAGTAGAAAAAAATAAAAATGACGCGTCCTTCATGTGAAGTTGAAGTTTTCAACTATTTTATTAGTTTATCAAAATAGAAAATACAGCAGTACAAAAAAGAAAATGAAATAAGGGGAAAATAAGGGAGGAAAGGGGGAAGAGAGAGAAGGTAGGATGAAGGAGAGAAGAAAAAGAAAAGCACTGGTTTCTGACTCCTTTTGGTGCAGTAGAATAAGTAGTAACATAAAAGCGCAGCTTTTTACTTTTATATTGTAATGTATACTAGCCACTTATGCAACAACAAAACTATTTAATCAGCAAAACCAAAACCAAAGTTTAGCAATGGCGTTTAGGCTTATATACCACTTCACAGTCCTTTACAGTCCTCTCTAAGCAGTTTACAGAGTCAGCATCTTGCCCTCAACAATCCAGGTCCTCCTTTTACCCACCTCGGAAGGATGGAAAGCTCAGTTAACCTTGAGGTGGTCAGGACTGAACAGCTGACAGCGGGCAGAGTCAGCCTGCAATGCTGCATTCTAACCATTGCACCACCACGGAAGGAAGGAAAGAAGGAAGGAAGGAAGGAAGGAAGGAAAGAAAGGAAAGGAAAGGAAAGGAAAGGAAAGGAAAGGAAAGGAAAGGAAAGGAAAGGAAAGATTGGAGGGAGGGAGGGAGGAAGGAAGGAAGGAAAATAGTAACAGCCATAGACTTATATATCACTTCATAGTGCTTTACAGCCCGCTCTAAGGGGTTTACCGAGTCAGCCTATTGCCCCCAACAATCTGAATTCTCAATTTACCAACCTCAGAAGGATGGAAGGATGGGTCAACCTTAAACCAGTTAAGATCGAACTCCTGGCAGTGGGCAGAATTAGCTTGCAAAACTGCATTCTAACCACTGCCCCACCAGGACTCTTCGTTTCATATTTTTCCACCTCAAGGACATAGTCCTTAAATGGTTTCCGAATAGAAAACCAGAATTGTCTTCTTTTCTTTAATCAAAGCCGTCAGTTTAGCCACTTCTTCTAACTTTCTTCATCTGAAGTTAAAGTAGCTCTCCACTTTCTCTCTGCACCTATTTATTGTGAAGCGGCTGTTTTCTCACAACCGCTCAGCAGCTGGAGAGGATCCACCCATAACTGGGAGTCCAGCAGCAGATACGTTTAATAAGAACCCAGCAAAAACCATAATTTCATCGCTCTCCTTTGAGAGTTCCCTCCTACAGGAGATTGGCATCCATAAATGCTGCACGTTCACTTGACTTGCTTTCACCTCTGAAAGGTTTTCAACTAGCTGTGATTTTTTTCTGAAAATATCAGGCGGTGGTTGCCAAGAAACTGCCAGCGACTGCCAAGAAAAATGCACGAAGAGGACCGCGAAGTCTCCCGAAGTCAAACTGACTCAAGGGGGATTTCACCTTTTATCTCTCTTGCGTTCTGGTATCTATTGGTACCAGATGTTGCATTCATACAATCAGCCGGATGCAGTTCTATTTTCTGCTCCGATAGTTCTTAAGTCGCCGCAAAGGTGGAACAGTTTGCATCAGAAATACGGCAACCTCTCAGGCCTCTCATTCAGTGCAGCATCCATTTCTAGGATGGTGATAAAGCTATCACTTGACAGCCCAACTGACAGTTTGAGAGACCGGGATGACTGCTCCCTATAATTCACTCCTCGAATGAAATCAATTTTCAGACATGACATTCAAGACAAGGGAAAATTGGTCTTGCTAAGCTAGGTTACACTTCCAACAAAAATTAAATCGATGTGGAATCAAATGCCGGTCTTAAAAACCAATAATCAAGGCTTCCTGCTGTATTTAGTTAATCGGTGCTCATTGGAGGAATTCCCTCCAGAAAACAATGGGAGTGTTGTGGCTCCAGCCCCCGCATCCCCAGGGCCTGGCCAACCACAGAAAGTGACTTAGAGATTGAGGGGGAAGGGCCGTCAGTGGTCCCCTCCGCAGGGCCGGCCTCTCTGGCTCAGGTCCAGGAGCCAGAGGCAGGCCAGGTGGAGGAGGTGACGAGGCCTCTGTCTCCTGTATCTCCCCCCCGCCCAGGCACCGCTTCCAGACCCAGTTGTGGACAATCAGTCCTGGTTAGATCCCAGGTTTTGTAGACAAGAGAGGAAGGGGTGGGGCAGGCCTAGAGAGTGCTGGGTCACAGAGCCACACCCCACAGGGTATAAAAGCAGGAGGGCTGCTCTACTACTTTGTGACGGACAAAACAAACTGACTGGAGAAAACTTGAGTTGAACTATTTGACTGAGCATTTGGCCTGGATTGCTGTTTGTTCCTGACTTCCTGGTTGCTCTGACGCCGGCATCAGGGAAGATAAAGAAAACCTTGGCAGACGATCGCTGGTTTGCTGCCAGAGCCGATAGCTGCCGTGGACTAAATTGCTGGCTAATTGAGTCAGTTCACGTGTCTCCCAGACTGAGGTGGGGACAGAACAGGGAGGGACTCCTACCGACAAAAGGATGAACTCATATGTATACACTTCAGGAAAAGGAAGAAAAAATGGTAGTCATGCACATGCAATAAATGAGGTAAGCATAGTCAGTCATAATTAGCAAACCTCAAGTTGTTTCTTCACCCTTCTGCTGTTGCTGTCTTCAAGAAAGAATGATAGAAACGTATCTGTTGTGTTGCCATAGAGGTTTTGATACAGTGTACTGACAACCAAGCATTTCAAGGTTGCTCCAATTAGCACACATTCTTTCTATGTTTCTACCTGTACTCATGTTGTACAGCTGTAGTATTGTCCTTCTCATCTTCTCTACTATCCTCTCTTATCGGTATATTAAGATTATTACTCTGCTGTTTTGCATGTACACTGAGAGCTTCTGCACCAGAGACAAATTCTTTGTGTGTCTAATCATAGAACACAGATTGATAGCAGAGTTGGAAGGGACTTTGGAGATCTTCTAGTCCAGCCCTCTGCTCAAGCAAGAGACCCTGTACCACTTTAGACAAATGTCCGGTTTCTTTTTGAAAGTGATGGGGCACTCACAACTTCTGAAGGCAAGCCGTTCCACTGGTCGATTGCTCTCACCATTAGGAAATTTCTCCTTATTCCGTAGGCTGGTTCTCTCCTTGTTTAGTTGCCATCTTTTGTTTCTTGTCCTGCCTTTTGGTGCTTTGGAAAGGACCAAAAGACTCCCTCATTTTTGTAGGAGCATCTCAAATATTGGAATGCTGCTATCATGTCTCCCCTACTCATTCTTTCCATTAGATTAGGCATATGCAGTTCCTGTAACCATTCTTCATATGTTTTAGCCTCCGTCCCCCATTTCATTCTTGTTGCTCTGCACTCTTTCCAGAATCTCAGCATCTTTTTTATATTGTGGTGACCAGAACTGGATGCAGCATTCAAAGTGTGATCTTACTAAGGCTTTGTAATAGCAATAGCAATAGCAATAGCAATAGCAATAGCAATAGCAATAGCAATAGCACTTAAACTTACATACGGCTTTACAGCCCACTCTAAGCAGTTTACAGAGTCAGCCTATTGCCTCCCAACCATCTGGGTCCTCATTTTACCCACCTCTGGATTGCCCGATCCGGTAGCAATGGCGGTGGGTGGTTTAGAGAACTGGTAGCAAAAATCCCTACCCGCCCCCATGCCAGCTGAGCTGCATGAACATCAGAGGTTTTTTTTTTTAACTTTTAAAAGCATTTTTTCTTCAGCTGAAGAGGTTGTAGAGAAAATGCTTTTAAAAGGCTCCTCTGGTGATCCCAGCTGAGTTGCTTGATCATCAGAGGCTTTTTTTTTTTCCTTTAAAGGCAAAAAAAAAGTGGTTTTTTTTTAAAAAGAAAAGGATGGAAGGCTGAATCAACCTTGAGCCTGGTGAGATTCAATCTGCCAAACTGCTGCAAGCCGGTGATCAGCAGAAGTAGCCTGCAGTACTGCACTCTAACCCCGGCTTGTAAAGTGGTACTAGAAATTCACTATAATCACACTTGGCCAAATAAAGTACTTACTCTACTCTACTCTATTGCAACAATTCCTCCAAAAATTTGGTTTCCTCCCATACATAAAGAGCAATCAGTTTCTTCTTCTTGCTGAAAAATATGGGAGAATGAATTCAATTTGCCATCTTTTGATCAGCTGTCTTGTCATCTGGCTGCAGTTGCTATTTGGTTCATGACTCAGCCAGTTCCAAGGGATCCTTCTGGACCATCCCTCCGAATAGTGTAAGATCACTTGCAAATGAAGTCAGCTCTCTACTTAGTCTCTACTGCTGGTCAAAGCAGGGGTGAAATGCTCCCAGTTTGGACCGGATTGCCCGATCCAGTAGCGATGGTGGTGGGTGGTTTGGAGAACTGGTAGCAAAAATCCCTACCCCACCCCCATGCCCAGCTGAGCTGCGTGATCATCAGAGGGTTGTTTTTTTTACTTTTAAAAGCATTTTTTCTTCGGCTAAAGAGGTTGTAGAGAAAAAATAGCCATTTGTCTGAAATGGTGCAGGGTTTCCTGCCTGGGCAGGGGGTTGGACTAGAAGACCTCCAAAGTCCCTTCCAACTCTGATATTATGTTATGTTATGTTAAAATGCTTTTAAAAGGTTCCTCTGGTGATCCCAGCTGAGTTGCCTGATCATCAGAGGCTTGTTTTTTTCCTTTATAGGCAAAAAAAATGCTTTTAAAAGAAAAGAAAACCCTCTGACGATCAGGCAACTCAGCTGGGATTGCCAGAGGAGCCTTTTAAAAGCATTTTTTCTACAACCTCTTCGGCCGAAAAAATGCTTTTAAAAGTAAAAAAAAAAAGTTGGCCACACCCACCCAGTCACATTACCCCCCCACCAAGCCATACCCTCAGAACCGGTAGTAACAAATTTTACATTTCACCCCTGGGTCAAAGGTTTCTCTACCTTCTATGATGCTTCTACATCTCACCAGCTCATTGAGAAGGTAAGAGCATGCAACTTTCTTGCAAAAGGATGACTTCCCCAAATTGTGAAACTTTTAAGCGTTTCCTGTTGTCTCTGACATTTGCCGTGAACAATTCAAGTGGTGGCTTTTCATTCTTTTGCCAGTAACGAGCTTTGACGGTGACCTTTTCAGTTTTCGTTCTTGCACACAACTTGTACATAGGAATAAAATACTCAGGTGAAAATGTTGATAGGGAGGGAGGATTGGTTATTTATTTATATGCTAATTTAGATTTAACATCCACTCCGTCAAAAGGTTTAGGGCAGGACCTGATTAAACAGGTATAGACATTCCAGTGAAGCAGAATAAATTCTATCACATGAAACAAAAATGTCATCCTTATATTTGATTAGCAGCGAGGTAGTCATGGGAAGCTTGTAGGAATATCTGCATTTCATTAAGCGGTTGATTTTTCTAGACATTTCCTAGATCAAACGATTGTGCTCCATTGACTTTCTCCAAACATATCCGCCAGTACCTTAAAATAATTTTCAAAAGCCTTATTATTTGTTCCAATATGAAACGAGGCATGAAGCATTGAAATAATGTTCCTTCTCGCTTAGCATGTCTGTTGCAAAATTTCCTTCCAAGAGAAAACCAAATAGTTGGGTGGCAAAAATGTTATTTGGCTGGACCTTTAAGGTTCTCAATACATAAGTAAAGGTGTTAACTTATTTTTGTGTTAAGGTCCTTGTTTTAATTTTTATTGTGACATGGTTGTATTTAATTCCATTTTGTGAAGTAACTGCCAGGGGTTAGGCTGAAAAACTGCATTAAAATACTTTGACTAATAACCTTATAATTGGTGAACTTAGACAAGCCCAGCAATCTGTTCGTTTCCTGAATTTTAAATGCCCATATTGAAACAAAATATTCATTTTGCTTGTCCTCTGCCAATTCCCCTGAAGATCGCATATTCTAAAAATTATATTGACATTCTACTGTTCATTCCAGAATGGTGATATTATTATTAATGTGCAAGTTGTCACAATAATATATGTTTGTTGCTCTCCTGTAGCAGAAACTGGGCACATTGAGCATTAGCAATTAAGCTGAAAGGCTGAATTGCATAAAAAATGTTTGTCTGCATCAGTTTTTGAGCACCGATTTAAAGGAAAAAGGCAAAAAAAATATTTGAAAAAGTACAGCATATCAAAAACCAGACAATGGTGATTATAGACTTGGAGGTGCTGAAGCAGCTCCTCTTAAGTGCAGACTTCAGTGGGAAATCCATCATTTGTAGAAAGCATCATAAAAGAGGCGTTTGAAAACTGCCTACATATTGCAACAGTTGGAGCAACTCGCCTGAAACAAGAGCTAAACCCCAACACAGCTGCACACAGGTTATATGACAGACCGAAGTTTCCTGGAAAATTCAAACAGGAGGACTCAGTTATTTGAAACAAAAGCAATTCTAGGAGATTTCTAGAAGCCTGGCACTTTGACAAATTAGCCATCAATAGACACATAGACACAAACAATGTTTACATCCTTTGCAAAAGAGACAATCAGCAAGCCAAAAAAGGAACAAAAAAGACCAAAACACCTCCTCAGTAGCAATCAGCACCCAGATGAGCATAGATTAACTCCAAAATGAACATCACACCAGCAATCAAGAAGTAAATACCCTAATCAAGGAACTGCCAAACAAGCTAATGGTAAACAACCCAACCAAAGAATCTCCAAGATCTCTTCCACCAACACTGATGGGCCAAGCCAGTAGAATATAAACTGAGAACAAACCCCACTCCTTGCTAGCACTGAGGATGTTACCTAGTTTGGGCAATGAAATATCTGCAAGAAAACAGCCAAGCCCCCACAGTCCTCCTCCTCCTCCTCTCCACAAATCCTTCTCCCTTCTAGCACTGATGATGTTGCCTTGTTGGGTAATGCAAGAAAGTCTGCAAGAAAGCAAGGAAGCTCGGGGAGCACCAAGGACCCTTCCATTGGAAGTCGGAGCTACAAATATCCTCCTTTATTAAAACCAATCCTTTTTTTTGTTGTTTACATTTATACCCCGCCCTTCTCCGAAGACTCAGGGCAGCTTACAGTGTATAAGGCAATAGTCTCATTCTATTTGTATATTTATATACAAAGTCAACTTATTGCCCCCCCAACAATCTGGGTCCTCATTTTACCTACCTTATAAAGGATGGAAGGCTGAGTCAACCTTGGGCCGGGCTTGAACCTGCAGTAATTGCAGGCTCTGTGTTCTTAATAACAGGCTTTACCAGCCTGAGCTATTCCGGCCCCTTGTCCATCTTGTAAGAAGGCAGCATTGTTCAAAATGCCACGTAAAAACAGGCTCGCCTTTTGCTGAAAATCCAAACTCCACCATATTCATCCAGCAGCACAGGAGGAAGACTAATCACTAAGACAAAAAACAAAACAAAACAACCAACCCTATGTGGAAAGTAAAAAAGGGAAGTTAGGAAGAGTAATTTGGACTTTAGACCTTATCATGTGTCACTCAGCAGCTATGTTTACTTGAGGGTGATTGCTTATCGGAGCTGTCCAAGGTGCTGCATGTCCAAAGCTTGTCTCGTTCAGAGTTTCTCAACTTGGCCCCTTTAAGATGGGTGGACTTCAACTCCCAGAATTTCCCAGCTGGCATAGCTTTTAATGAGTTGGGCAGCCATATAACATGTTCGAATGAATTAATATCATCTGAGCAGCGCACCAGCTAGAACTGGACACTGGAGACGCTCATTCTTAACACGATGGATAGGTGAAATGATTAAATACACACCTGGAAAGTACTTGCATTCCATATACTAGACGCTAAATATATTCGAGGGTTAGTAAAATGAAATCTTCTCTCTGCTCAGCTCTACTCCTACTATTATTATTCAATTGAGTGGGCGCTGCCTGATTCTCAATGACTTTTTGGAGAATGTCTATGGAGATCCTCAGCCATCCAGATCAGGGTTGTCCCAAAGGTGATTTCTCAAAAGGCAACTGGACTTTGTTTTTCCTCAAAGAGATTTTGCTTCTCAACTAAGAAATTTCTTTAGTTCTCAGGACGGATTCAATTCAGTTCTCAGAACTGAAGAAGCTTCTTGGATGAGAAGCGAAACCTCTTCATAGAAAAACAAAATCCAGTTGCCTTTTGAAAAAGCACCTTTGGCACTTTTTGGAAAGTGGCCATTGAAAGACCAAGACTGCTCCCTCTTCCCCAGCTCAGAAAAATCCCCACATTCCTGTTTTAGAACCTGTGAGCTAAGGAGAGGCTGAATGTGCTGTTTCGTGGCCAACAGCCTTGATCTTGTTATAATCGGAATTAGTCATTTTACAAGCACCGGATGTATTTATGGCCACAGCAGCTTTTACATAATGTTCATGCAAATCTTTTCACATGATATATTCTTTAATAAAAAAGAAAATCTACAGAAAAACCTTTATGATTCAATAGCAGCACTACACACATATTGCTCAGATGTTGGAGAGTAATTTGCCATAATGCTAATAAAATACCAACCACCCTATGCCTTTTTTCCGCCTTTAGACAATTATCAATGGCTGCTACTGCAGGATTAATCATACCGATAGAACCAACAAAGGATCAATAATTCCAACTAGTATGCAAGAGATGAATCTCCAACTCTGCTCACCTGCATATCTTTTTATTTATTTTATTTATTTATTATTTAAATTTATATACCGCCCTATCTCCCAAAGGACTCAGGGCGGTTCACAGGCATATAAAACATCGATACACAAAATTAAAATAATCTTTAAAAAACTTATTCCAATGCCCTATCATTAAAAATAGAAATATAAATATTAAAATCAATTTAAAACCCCTATAAAATTTAAAATCTAAGCCAGTCCTGCACAGATGAATAAATGTGTCTTGAGCTCGCGACGGAAGGTACGAAGGTCCGGAAGTTGACGGAGTCCTGGGGGGAGCTCGTTCCAGAGGGCGGGAGCCCCCACAGAGAAGGCCCTTCCTGGGCGCCAGACGACACTGCCTAGCTGACGGCACCCTGAGGAGTCCCTCCTGTGAGAGCGCACGGGTCGGTGAGAGGTATCTGGTCGCAGTAGGCGGTCCCGTAGATAACCCGGCCCTATGCCATGGGCGCTTTAAAGGTGGTCACCAAAACCTTGAAGCGCACCCGAAGGCCACAGGTAGCCAGTGCAGCCTGCGCAGGATGGGTGTTATCACGGGAGCCACGAGGGCTCCATCTATCACCAGCGCAGCCGCATTCTGGACTAACTGTAGCCTCGGATGCCCTTCAAGGGAGCCCCATGTAGAGGCGTTGCAGTAATCCAGGCGAGGCGTCACGAGGCGTGGTGACCGTGCATAGGGCCTCCCGGTCCAGAAAGGGGCGCAACTGGCGCACCAGGCGAACCTGGTAGAACGCTCTCCTGGAGACGGCCGTCAAATGATCTTCTTGAGACAGCCGTTCATCCAGGAGGACGGCTAAGTTGCGCACCCTCTCCATCGGGGCCAGTGACTCGCCACCGATGGTCAGCCGCGATTTAGCTGACTGTGCGGGATGCCGGCATCCACAGCCACTCTGTCTTGGAGGATTGAGCTTGAGCCTGTTTCTCCCCATCCAGACCCGTCGGCCTCCAGACACCGGGACAGCACTTGATAACCGTTGGGGTGGTCCGGTGTAGAAAAGTACAGCTGGGTGTCATCCGCATACAGCTGGTACTTCACACCGAAACCACTGATGATCTCACCCAGCGGCTTCATGTAGATGTTAAACAGAAGGGGCGAGAGAATCGACCCCTGCGGCACCCCACAAGTGAGGCGCCTCCGGGCCGGCCTCTGCCCCCCTGTCAACACCGACTGCGACCGGTCGGAGAGATAGGAGGAGAACCACCGATAAACGGTGCCTCCCACTCCCAATCCCTCCAATCGGCGCAGCAGGATACCATGGTCGATGGTATCGAAAGCCGCTGAGAGGTCTAATAGGACCAGGGCAGAGGAACAACCCCTATCCCTGGCCCTCCAGAGATCATCCACCAACGCGACCAAAGCCGTCTCCGTGCTGTAACCGGGTCGGAAACCGGACTGGAACGGGTCTAGATAGACAGTTTCATCCAGGTGCAAGGGAAACTGATTTTATACATTCAAGCATATTATTAACTTGAGGAGCCAAAGAATTTTAACCATGCTGTAAGGCCCAAGAAGAAGACGATGCTCTATGCTAAAATAACAACATTTAATACTTAAAGACACCCAGATTTGTCATGCTTTTTATCATACTGTCTGGGGAATTCTAGGAAGTTGAAGTCCATAAGTCTGGGTAAGCTTGGAGACCCCTGCCCAAGACGATGAAGCATGAAACCAACTCTTGAAGGGACTTTGACAAATTCTTGGGGATAGCAAAAATGACTGGGGGGGTCCTGATTATGTTATTCCTTTGGATCCTACCTGGATCTAATACAGTAATACTGGTAGTTTTTGAGTTACAACCATTTCTTTAGAAGCTAATGCTACAACAGCATGGGAAAAGTGACTTATGACTTGTCCTCACACTTACAACGATTGTAGCATTCTCCATGATGACATGATCAGAATCCGGGCGCTTGGCAACCAGCATGTCTTTACAAAAGTCACAACATCCCAGATCACCATGTGTTGAGACTCTAGAAAGAGTGTAGAGAAGAGCAACCAGAATGATTAGGGGACTGGAGGCTCAATCACATGAAGAACGGTTGCAGGAACTGGGCCTGGCTAGTCTAGTGAAGAGAAGAACCAGGGGAGACATGATAGCATCCTTCCAATATTTGAGGGGCTGCCACAGAGAAAAGGGGGTCCAGCTATTTTGCAAAGCACCCAGACAAGTAATAATGGAGGGAAACTGATCAAGGAGAAATTCAACCTAGAAATAAGGAGAATTTTTCTGACAAAACAATCAACCTGTGGAACAGAAGTTGCTTTCAAAAGTTGTGGGAGCTTCATCACTGGAGGCTTTCAAGAAGAGACTGGACTACCATCTGTCAGAAATGGTGTAGGCCAGGGGTGTCAAACTCAAGGCCCACAGGTGGGATCCAGCCTGTGATGTGGTTGGATCCGGCCCGCTGGGCCATCCTGGTCTACCCAATATGAAGAGAAAAGATCAGGCCAGTGTGGCTTCGGCCCAGTCTACCCAATGCGAAGAGGAAACATGCCAGCAGTTTGGGGAGTGGCATCAAGCTAGTCACGCCCACCCAGTTGGCCATGCCCCCCCCCCAGGTCAATCACAATCCTGATGATACCCCTGGTGTAAGGTCACCTGCTTGGACAGGGGGTGGGGCTTGGCCTAGAAGTCCTACAAGGTCCCTTCCAACTCTGTTAATCTGTTAATCTTCTCAGCCGGCCAAGCCAAGTCAATAGGTGGAAGCTGGAGTTTGCTTAACAATGGTCTGATCCATCTGACTACTGCACTGGTTTGCTGAACAGCCGTGGCAAAAAGGTTGCAAAACTGGGTACGATTCACTTAACAATCCCCTTGCTGAACAATGGAGATTCTGGTCCCAGTTTGGTCATAAACGAAGGTCTACCTGTGCTAGATTGGACCTTGTTGGGAGCAGATGCTAGGAAGCCCTTCTGGTGCTCCAGAAGAGTTTTCTGATATTCCTGCAAAATCCAGAGCTATAAAAATAATAATAATTGCAAAGCCCTATTCACCAATTGGTAAGAAAGGTGATCTGGATTCAATATATTTATGAAGGGGGTTGAGGGGGAAATATCCTGAGATATTCTGGGAAAGGACATAAACCTTCTTCCATAAACTTCCTATGGTCAATCTGTTCTTTGTCACAAAAGATTCCAGCAGGAGCAGCCGATAAAACTCCAGCCCTCCCCACAAGCTCTTCGATAGCTGGTTTTACAAAGTGCATTGGTTCATTTATTGCCAAGTTCAAGAGGTAGAAACTGTACATAAAAACCCTGCACAGTGGAGAACACTTTTGGAATTGCAATGAATCGGGCTCGGTGTAAATGCTCACCTCGTTTGGAATCCGGGAAGACAATAAGGAAGTATACCTTAATTGCAAGCAAGACTCCAAAAACCACAAACGCACCAAACAATCGTATCTTTCTGGGAAATAATTTCCAACCGAGGTTATTTCTACGAGGCTTACCTATCTTTGTTGCAATTTAAGTGAAAACAAACACAACATTGACTCCGAATCTGCCTTATCGCGTTCCTCAACGTTCTCTCAACACCCCAAAATTGGAAGATCATTAAAGGTAATTCTCCGCTTACAACACTTCATGTAGTGTCCGTTCAAAGTTACAAAATCACAAAAAAAGTGAGTAATGACCGTTTTTCACACTTACGGCCATTGCAGACTCCCTGTGATCAGTGGTGGGTTTCAAAAAAATTTTACTACCAGTTATGTGGGTGTGGTGTGGTGGGCGTGGCATGGCTTGGTGGGCGTGGTAGGGGAAGGATACTGCAAAATCCCCATTTCCTCCTGATCAGCTGGGACTCGGGAGGCAGAGAATAGATGGTGGCGGGGCCAGTCAGAATTTTTACTACTGGTTATGTGGGTATGGTGTGGTGGGCGTGGCATGGCTTGGTGGGCGTGGTTTGGTGAGTGTGGCAGGGGAAGGTTACTGCAAAATTCCCATTTCCTCCCCATCAGCTGAGAATTGGGAGGCAGAGAATTTGGGGGTTGCCCATTCATTGGACTTCAGTTCCCGCCCAAGGAGGATTTCTTTACACAACTTAGAAGGGCATGTTGAATAAGTGCCTAATTTTACCTGGCTCCCTCCCTGAGAAACAAGTTTTCATTCTTCATTCTTCCCAGGAGCATCCTTGAATATTCATGCACACCTGTGCCAAACTAGAAAGAAATAGTAAATTCCATCCCTGCAGTGAAGTAGCGAGAACCAGCGAACATTTTAATTAACTCCATTTCACAGACGTGAAGGAGTAAACAGCGAGACAACCCTTGGGAAATCTGCCCTTTTTCTTTTTTTTTTTTAAGTGGATAATCCTTGGATCCTGGAAAGAAGAATCAGTTTTTCAGGCAATGGTAGTGATGGAATCATTAAGAACCAGAAAACCATGGCTACAAGTTGGCTGCTGTCAGTGGTTATGGGCAAGCTACACAGATGGTCTCCATTAGAATGGAAGGTATGGTAGATATCCTAAGGGAAGTCAACCCTGACTGTCCTTTGGAAGGACAGATGTTGAAACTGAAGCTCAGATACCTTGGCCGCCAAATGAGAAGAGAGAACCCATTGGAGAAGACCCTCCAATGAGATGAGAAAAATGGAAGGCAAGAGGAGAAGGCAATAGCAGAGGACAAGATGTTTAGATAGTGTCATCAGCGCAATGAACATGAATTTGAGCAAACTCCAGGAGCCAGGGGAAGACAGGGGAGCCTGGCATGCTATGGTCCATGGAATTGTGAAGAGCTGGACATGAGTTGCTCTTCATGCTCCAACACTGGAAATTTTTAAGAAAATGTTGGATAACCATCTGACTGAGATGGTGTAGGGTTTCCTGCCTGGGCAGGGGGTTGGACTAGAAGGCCTCCAAGGTCCCTTCCAACTCTGTTGTTATGTTATGAGTTAGCGACTGAACAACAACAACAACAACAACAACAACAACATGGTAGATATGGCTCCACCAATGAGTTCCATCAAACCTACACCTAGAAAGTAGCATTGGATGGATGAAAACCAGGAGATCATTAAGACAGATGCTGCAGAACAACTATCCAAAACTTCTCAAAGCTGCAACTAAGGAAAAAAAGATCCTTAATTCATATTTTGCTCCACTCATGTTGGCAGAAGGGGCATTATCAATCAAGGAATGGCAGTTGACCAAAGTCCAAGAGAAGGTACTTTTCTGCTGGAGCTTCCAATTTGCTGCTGATTGATAGGTTGGATGTGTGCAAAAAAAATCAATTTTAGCATTGAATTAACTGCCCCTTTCTGCAGGTTCTCCATGATCTTTTTCCCCCCAACATGGTGATTTCTGATTAAATCATTATATTATATAGCTGGTAAAAATGCAGAATGGGTACAGACATTTCAGTACTGAGTTCAAATTTTAACAGGAGGATAAATATTTTATGAGCACATGTTTTATCACTCTGCGGCTATATATGAAGCCACATAGGAACTTCATATAGAATAGAATAGAATAGAATAGAATAGAATAGAATAGAATAGAATAGAATAGAATAGAATAGAATAGAATGAATTAGGAATAGAATAGAACAGAACAGAACAGAATTCTTTATTGGCCAAGTGTGACTGGACACACAAGGAATTTGTCTTTGGTGCATATGCTCTCAGTGTACATAAAAAGACAAGATACATCAAGAATCATAAGGTACAACACTTAATGATAGTCATAGGGAACAAATAAGCAATCAAATCATATTAGGAAACAGTCAATATACAAGCAACAAGGTTACAGTCATACAGTCATAAGTGGGAGGAGGTGGGTGATAGGAACGATGAGAAGATTAATAGTAGTACAGACTTAGTAACTAGTTTGACAGTGTTGAGGAAATCTACTTGGAAGGCTCTGCATTTAGACTTGACGGGATCCGAAAGGCAGTGCCATGGAGTTGGCATGATTGCAGCAATCTAATGAACAAGAAAATGAGACACACAGCCCCCATGTGCCCAGAATTCATATTATGCTTCATTAATTTGCAGGCTGATTGCAGGCAAGTCAAAATAGATGTTATTTCCCCCCCAAAAAAAATTTCCAAGGGAGCCTGGGTACCCTAAATTTAACATGGAGCAAGGCCACGAGGGTACTTTTTAAAAGACTGTTGGGTTATTAGAGGATGGGACGGAAGGACGGAAAGAGAGAGAGAGATGAGAAAGGAGGATGGCAGGAAGGCAGGCAGGCAGGTAGTTGGAAGGAGGGAAGGAAGGAAAGAAGGAAAAAGAGAGAGGTAGGGAGGGAGAGAAAGAAGGAAAGAAAGAAAGGAAAGAAGAAAGAAAGAAAGAAAGAAAGGCATATTTATTAAAAAGATACCTCTTAACTCACAGAAAGAATAATAAATTCAATAGCAAGAGAGTTCAAACTTCACTACTAGCATAAGCTACTCTATGTTGGCATCCCAACATCGAAAATGTTTTTTTTCCAGAACCAAAATCGAAGGATCGGACTTTCTTTTGCAGAGAAGAGTTTGAATTTATTGTGCATGGACAAAATACTTTAAAAAGAAAAGCATATTTTCTCATCCCAGGCCAGGACATTCCCAGAACAAGCCACCTCTCCCAGAAAGGTATCCATCCCATAATATGCAGAAATAGGCAGGTATAAGAAGCTGTCTGAGAAATCACAAAAATCACAGGGAGGTTCAGCCAGGAGGTGTCAACATTTTTCTCCCCTCCTCTGACGCGAGTGGCAGGAAACCCGTAATAGAAGCATCTGGAATGGATTGATTTTATAATTCAAGGATTTAGTGTATCCACACGGTACAAAATGTTCTTTTCTGGCTTTGAATTGCCAACATAAATGCACAAGGAAACCTCTTCAGTCTTCTGGAGGATGACAGATGACCTGCGGTGCTGCTTCGGTGTGGTTTTTATAACATTTTAAGCAGGGGGAACAAATGATAAATGTTTGCCTGCAAGAGCATCTCTCTTCAAAATTAGCTACTCTTCTCTAAGTGTCCAGACCAAAACAAAATCAAGATGGAAGGAACAGATCTTGTTAGGAGAGAAACCGTATACTTGGAGTCTTATCTCCAGACAGGTTGTCCCAATGCCAACATCTGGATCTTCCAACACCAAGAATGAAAGCTGATTATTTTCCCAGGCATTTTCGAAACCACTTTAGAGTTATTCTATCTTTCATTTTGATGCCGATTTGGTTGTGATTCCATCTGGGGTGACAATGATGGTCATTGTTTTTCACTTGGACCGGTCTTGCTTCTTAGCGGTGTGTTATACATTATATATTTCTCGTATTCGGCACCAAGAATTGTTTTTCTTGGGTTTAGCGGTGTAATAAATGATTTATAAAGAAAGACAGAAAGAGAGAGGGTGATGAATGGATGAGTGGATGAACAGAACAGAGAGTAGTTTTACAACAGGGTTTGTCAACCTCTGTAACTTTACTTCGGGTGGACTTCAACTCCCAGAATTTCCCAGCCAGGTTAGAATAAAAATGAACAGATGTGAGGATGGATGGAAAAATCAAAGTATAGATTTAAACTTCTTTTGGTCACATCATGTCTTGTTTCTAGCATCAGGTTAGCAACCAGAAGATAGTGAATTCTAGTCTCATTTTAGGCACGAAAACTGGCTGGATGAGCCAATTGCTTTTCCCCAATTGCTAGGAGATAGTGAGTTCTAGTCCTAACATAGACATGAAAGGCAGTTGGGTAACTTGGAGCCAATCACCAGAAGACAATGAGTTCTAGTCCTGTTGACTGGGTGACTTTGGGCCAGTTATTCTCTAAGCCCACCCCACCTCACAGGATTATTGTAGGGAAACTAGAAGGAGGAAGGAATATTAGGTAGGTTGGCTGCCTTGAGTTATTTATAAAAATAATAAAGGCAATATATAAGTAAATGTCTCGACCGATAGGGTTCATAAAGCAAAACACCCTTCCTAGCACCCAATCAAGAAAAGTCATTTAAGTAGCTACCAGTGGGTAGAAATGGCCAAAACAGTATTCAATCTATGTATGAAATGCCGGGGCCAAAATTAATTTGCTGCTCCAAGAAGTCTGTAGATTTTTAATTTTCCCCTTCCCTCCATTCGGAAAGCTCCGCAGGAGTTTGTGACATTTTCAGGGCCAGAATGCATCAAACATCTGATGAGGGTCAGGAAGGGTTGGGGGTTTAGAGGTACAGATTCTATTAAGAATCTCTTGACCTGTCTCTCCTTGTTTGGGTGTCATTCCAAATCCTTCCAATCCAATGTAGACCCTTTTGTCAGGGATCCAAGAAACACCCCCAACAAAATCAAACTCCGGGGCTCGCAGTTCCCCAAAGCTAACTTTTATTGGAGATGTTACATTGGCACATCTGTGGAAAACCCGAATCTGAGACCTTCCGGGTTTTCCTCACCCAAAAGAAAGCCCAAGACCTTGCCCGCTTCTCCCACACGTCCACCACTGCTCCAATCAGTTCCTTCACATACAGGAGACATCCTCTGCCTTCTTCTCTGCACTTCTGTTGGACACCCTGGCCTTGAACTTCTCTGCAAAGTTTTGTTATGGCTAATTCTACTTCCCTCGTGCAATCTCCCCTCGCCTGACTTCCCACAGTGGGATTTTGGCAGGTTTGGATCCTGAAGGCACCAAGGGAATATGGCTTCCAGGCCTGGCACCCTTTCTTTCTGAAGGTGTCTTTTGATTCTCTTAGCTAAAATTCCCGTGAATGTAAGAATGATCTAAGGCTAATTATTATTACTAATAATAACCCACCAAATCACAACATCTGCCTCTCTCAGCCCCTTGGGAAAGACTCAATAGGTGGATAAAAATACCAAACCCATCCCAAACATCTGTCTGACTGTGCGATGAACCTTGATAATATTTCCTCCCTTCCTAATTACCTTTCCCTGTGTTCTTCTTTCTCCGACACTCTTTCTTTAAAGATGTTTCCCTTAAACTCCTTTTTAACTTATTTTCTCGAACGGCTTCTTGCTTTGATGGATAAAGAAGGAAGCAAGCAACTTTCTGTTTGATGAAAGCTTTTAAAATTCGGATTCTCTTCTTCCTTCCTTCTCAGACGGGGAAAACAATCTAAGAATCAGATCATTGGCTGGGAGAGGAGAATTTTCTGCTTGGTTAAAGAGAAAATCATTTGCAATTCAAGTCTGAATTCTCTAGGTTTCTGCTTTTCCCCCTTTTAGGAACAGGAGGAGAGGGTGAATATTTTTATATCCTTATTATATTAAAAAATCTTGCTTCTGTAGAGAAAAGAAGGATTAGGGGTGGCATGATAGCCACGTTTCAATATTTGAGGGGCTGACACAAAATTGAGGGGGGGTCAACCTGTTTTCCAAAACACCAGAAAACAGGACAAGAAGCAATGGATGGAAATTAATCAAGGAGAGGAGCAACTACCCTGTTTCCCCCAAAATAAGACAACCCCTGATAATAAGCCCAATTGGGCTTTTGAGCGCAAGGCAATAAGACCAAGAGCTTATTTCAGGGTTCAGAAAAACGTAAGTCAGGGTCTTATTTTCGGGGAAACACGGTAAGGAGAAATTTCTTGACAGTGAGAACAATTAACCAGCGGAATGACTTGCCACCAGAAGTTGTGGGTGCGCCAATGCTGGAGGTTTTTAAGAAGAGATTGGACAATCATTCATCTGAAATGGGATAAGGTTTCCTGCTTGAGCAGAGGGTCAGACTAGAAGACCTCTATTCCTGCTCTATTCCAATTCTGATTCTGTACCTTGCCAGGTGCAGCATGAGGTCTATTCTGGACAGTCAAAAAAGGAAGACAGTTCTAGATTTTAGGTCATCCCCTTTATCTAAAGGAGAATAGACAATGAAAAAACCCCTCTGTCTCTATTGTTGTATCTTGAGCAATCTAGAAAACACATAGAGACAAATACTCAGAGGTGAAATCCAAATTTTTTTACTACCGGTTCTGTGGGTGTAGCTCGGTGGGCATGGTGTGGCTTGGTGGGTGTGGCTTGGTGGGCGTGGTGTGGCTTGGTGGGCGTGGCGTGGCTTGGTGGGCGTGGCTTGGTGGGCGTGGTGTGGCTTGGTGGGCGCGGCTTGGTGGGCGTGGTGTGGCTTGGTGGGTGTGGCTTGGTGGACGTGGCAGGGCAAGGATACTGCAAAATCCCCATTCCCTCCCCACTCCAGGGCCAGCCAGAGGTGGTATTTGCCGGTTCTCCGAACTGCTCATAATTTCCGCTACCGGTTCTCCAGAACCTGTCAGAACCTGCTGGATTTCACCCCTGCAAATACCCCATTGTGTTTGCATGTGGGGGGATGACGATGACACTTCATTTTGTCTCCATTGCTGTGCAACTTTTCATAGGTAAATTATTTTTTTGCCAGGATCCTCCCCAAATTTCCATTTCTTCTTTTGTGTCTCTCTGGCTTTGCTCTCCTGGCTGGGTCATTAGTAAACTCAGCTCCCAAAGGCAGAGAGTCTCATTCTCTCTCTCTCTCTTCCCTAATCGCCTTTGTAAAGGAGACGAGCACTCTGGAGATTTAAGGGCTGGGATGATGAATTCGTACCAGGATGGAGGTTAATTCAGTCCACAAGGAGAATAATTGCTGAAAACTCCAAGGGAGATTATGACGAGAAAATTTGTCACGGTATTTCAGATCCAATCTTTTCCTGGGGGAAAGAATATCGCCGTTAGAAGAACTGTAATAAGATTCTGAACTTTGAAGACCAACGCAATCTCTTTCTGACATACAGACTCCCAGGGAAATACAAGATTTAGTGGGGTGGGGGGAGAGGGGAGAGAGAGAGAGAGAGAGAGAGAGAGTGCTAAATTTGTGAACAGTCTCCAGTGGCACTCGGTTGCTGTTTTGCAAATGAAGCTCCTGTTTTAAACATGAGACCAAAGCCATCATCCCTCAAATATAGATTCTGCCCTGTATTTCATGCAATAGGGCTACTCGCCAATTTGAGGAGGCCTTCAGCAAAAGGTTCCCAATTATGAGTTTAGATGACATTGGCAAATACGCTTCAGAGTTGATAGTGCCAACTAGAGCAGGGGTCTCCAACCTTGGTCCCTTTAAGACTTGTGGACTTCAACTCCCAGAGTCCCTCAGCCAGCTTTGCTGGCTGAGGAACTCTGGGAGTTGAAGTCCACAAGTCTTAAAGGGACCAAGGTTGGAGACCCCTGAACTAGAGTACAGAAAATCCTCAATTTGCAATGGCACCTGAAAAAGGAACTTATTTTTTTTAAATTTGCATTTATATCCCGCCCTTCTCCGAAGACTCAGGGCGGCTTACACTATGTCAAGCAATAGTCTTCATCCTATTTGTATATTTATATACAAAGTCAGCTTATTGCCCACCCAACAATCTGGGTCCTCATTTTACCTACCTTATAAAGGATGGAAGGCTGAGTCAACCTTGGGCCTGGTGGGACTTGAACCTGCAGTAACTGCAGGCAGCTGCTGTTAATAACAGACTGCATTAGTCTGTTGAGCCACCAGAGGCTCTTCTGAGTGCTTTTCACATTTATGACAGTTCCAGCATCCCCATGGTTAGGTGATCAAAATCCAGACACTTGGCAACTGACTCATATTTAAGACGGTTGTCGTGCCTGGGGTCATGGGATCAACTTCTGCGACCTTCTGACAAGCCAAGTCAAAGGGGAAGCCAGATTCATTTAACAACCGTGTTGCTAACTTAAGAACGGCAGTGATTCACTTAGCAATGGTGGCAAGAAAGAAGAGATTGGAGAACCATTGGTCTGAAATGGTATTGGGTTTCCTGCCTGAGCAGAGGGTTGGACTACAAGACCTCCAAGTCTTTTCCAGCTTCATTAAATCACCAAGAAGAAATTTACTTAATAATAATAATAATAATAATAATAATAATAATAATAATAATAATAATAATAATAATAATAATAATAATAATAATAATAATAATAATAATTTAATTTCTATACCGCCCTTCTCCCAAAGGACTCAGGGCGGTTTACAGCCAGGTAAAAACAACAATCAATAAATACAATACAAATAAAACCAATGTTAAAAAGCTTATTCAATTTGGCCCATAATTTAAAATACATTACATCATAAAAAACCCCATTAAAATTAATAATAAGACTAATTTTATGCCAATCCTGCGCGGAAGAATAAGTACGTCTTCAGCTCGCGGCGGAAGGTCCGGAGGTCAGGAAGTTGTCGAAGTCCTGGGGGAAGCTCATTCCAGAGAGTAGGTGCCCCCACAGAGAAAGCTCTCCCCCTGGGGGTCGCCAGCCGACATTGTTTGGCTGATGGCACCCTGAGGAGGCCCTCCCTATGAGAGCGCACAGGTCGGTGGGAGGCAAGCGGTAGCAGTAGGCAGAGTTCAACTTTTAGAGTAGAAGGGTAGATCTGCTGTCTTTTAACCTAAAGCAATCCTTTATTTCATGCCAACATTCATTCTCTTTAAGTAGAGGGGTAAGCATTCACACTACAGGTGTCCAGTATATACCAGGATAATGTCATGTGAGTCACAATGTCAGCCTGCAAACGCTGAGAATGATGTAATTTGGGACAAATTGTTCCCTGGGCAGAAATGCATGATTTACAGCATCAAAATTTATTTAAAGGACTCTCATATACCTTTTTCCAATCCAAAATTGAATCAGGAGAATATTGGATGTAACATAAAGGAAATAAGCACGGTTCTTTATCAGTTGCGTAAGAGGGAAACTGCAACAGTTAAACTGGTATCTTCAACAGATGTTGGACTTCGGTTCCATTCATTGCTTGCCAATGCAGCCACATCCAGAAGACACTAGCTTGAGGAAATCTGTTTTACACCCACAGTGGGGCCACATTAATTTTCGCAGAAATAGGAGCTGATAACCAGAACAAGGCTGTCCTTAAATAAGTGCTTTGCTGCGGCCGTTCATTAAAACATCTGTCATAAAAAGGGGCTCATATTTAATGTTTGCCAAGAAACCAAATTTGTTCTGGACCAGTGCATCAACATAAATTAACTCGAAAATGAATGTCATTGACCGGGGTGTTTCTATTTTTTGGTTTTGTATAAAAGAAAAGAAAAGCTTGCACTTCTACTTACTTACTTCAAAGTCAGCTATCTATTTTTTTATCTGTAATGTCTGCAGTATAAATTAGATAGAAATGAAGTTGTTCAGGTTATAAGGAAGAAGCCTTATTTGTGTGCTTCAGCAAATAGTAACTAGTGAATGTGAAAAAGAGGAGGGCACAAATCAAAATGAAATATTTAAGGAGTCTTCTCTTGATAACTTCCTCTCAGCTGGGGAGGGCCACATCTAACTCTGCAGGGGACACCATGGCAGATTTTTTAAAAAATGATATATTTATTTCGATTTTTATACCGCCCTTCTCCCGATATAGTTGCATCTGAAGTTGCAAGAACTATAAAACTTCAAATAGAAATTTCGAAACATCCGATAGAAGAGAATATGAGTAGCTCAGAGTTGGATAGTGAAGTTTTTGGGGTTCTCTGACCCTTCCTTCCTTCCTTCCTTCCTTCCTTCCTTCCTTCCTTCCTTCCTTCCTTCCTTCCTTCCTTCCAGATGTCTCTTTACCAGGCTGTTGATGTTACCTACCCTAGTATTGAAACATCTTCAAGGAGACCACCCAACTCAGAGAGGACCAAGAACTGCACAGTTCATAAATCTTCAGTCCTTAAATTCCCTGAATTGTTGGTGTCAGGTAATAATTGAATCCGGCTAACTGATGTTTTTAAGGAGACCATTCCAAACTTTCACAGTCGATTTCTGTTGACCGTAACATGCTCCAGTAGGGCATGGATGGCATCTCGTACTCAAGAAGGCAATGGATTACTCTTCACACTTCCAGGCTAGGCACCACAAAGAAAGAGGAATAGCTCTTCTACTGATGTTCTGTATGAAGTAAGAAGCGTGACCTTGATGGAGAGAGGGAAGCTACACAAACAATGCTTGAGTCCAAAGGGTGGATTCATAAAATGAATGAAGGCAAATATACAGGGCCCAGGATAATGTTGCAGGATCCATCTAGTTTAGTCACTGACCCAGGTGGGAAGACTCAGTTTAGTCTTCTGAGATTTCGGATTTGTGCTGGAGCCAGAAGTGAAATTCAATTTTTTTTTACTATTGGTTCTGTGGGTGTGGCTTGGTGGGGGTGGCTTGATTGGTGTGCCAGGGGGAAGGATGTTGCAAAATCTCCATTTTCACCCCACTCCTGGGGTAAGGAAATTGCAAAATCTCCATTACCACTCCACTCTGGTGCCAGCCAGAGGTGGTATTTGCCGGTTCTCTGAACTACTCAAAATTTCCGCTACCGGTTCTCCAGAATCTGTCAGAACCTGCTGGATTTCACCCCTGGCTGGAGCCCATCCTCAGGGAACTTCTCTCTCACCAGAATGTGTCTGATTTATAAAACATGATTCATAAAACATCTCAGACAGAGACACCCTCCCCCATAATTGGCATGAATATAAAATAAGGAGGAGGGGAACCAAAATCAGAACATTTTAGTCTTTCATGGAGGCGATGTCTTGGTCTACTATGCCTTGTAGGGCTGACATAGACTCCTTCTGCCTCCCTCGGTTTGCTTATTTAATCGAGGAACTCAAAGCATGGAGAAAAACAAATGCAGTTTTAAAGCTGTTATTATTTTTCCAAAAAAAATTCCTGTTTTGGCTTGAAAGAGAGTTTTCCCAAGGGAGTTTACAATAGCATTGGTCTGTTTGTGAGGTCTACCCAATGTTGACAACTTATCCATTATGTAGCAAGCAAAGCCTCTTTACTGTAAGGATTTTTAATGTATGTAAATCACCTACCCAGCCTGGTTATCAGTTTCAAGATACCAAAGAAGCTGCAGAAACCTTTTTTTTTTTTTTTTGGTGGGTGGGGGGAATGGAGAGAAATGTAAGCCCACAAGGCCCACCTGAAAAAGAGATAACCAGGCAAACTCTAGAAGCAACTTGCGAACACTTACCGTCAGCAAACTTGCAAGCTGGAAATCACAGACCATGAACATTTAAATTTAGGAGCTCAACACCGCTCTTCAGCCCTTGGGAAGACAAATGACTTGGGCAGCTACTCCAATCTGGAAACACTTTCTCTGGATATAAATTGCACCCTGGGAAAGTTTTTTTTTGTTGTTTACCAGATCCATTCTGAAATATGACAGGTCATTTTATTTAGCTTGCAAGACCTTGGCTGTGGTTCACAGCAAATTATAAGGAGTATTTGAGATATGGAGAAGTGCCACCACCTCCAAAGAACACCTTGGAGCAAGGAGCCCCTCAAAGTTGGGGAGCGATGGAGGAGAACTCCCACCTTTCTACCCCACCCCCCTGCTTGACCTCATAGATCGATCAAGAGCTCGGTTTGGATTTTTCTCCATTGGCAAGTCATCCTTTTCTTTGCTCTACAATCTGTAACATGGCAAGCGTTTAAAGATACCCAGAAGGTGTCTCCTTCACCCTCAACTGGCTCACATCTTTTTTATGAAACTTGACAAGTGCTGATAGGACCGTTTCTCATTTGGGAAAGGATCACAGGGAAACACGGTGAGAGAGCCTTGAGATAGAAATAATCAGTACAACGTAGATTTGCCTCTGGAGATTTCAAGAAGAATCTCCCAATCTCTCCCAGCCATTCATTAATGAACTGAAAGAAGTATCAGTCCTTTACTCTACTCTAATGGAGTTTCCCGCTACAAGATGTAGTAGTGAGCTTAAGACATGAAACAAGCAATGTCTACTTTATTGTTCTGATTGATTAGATTGATCATCTTTCCTCCTGAAAGTCAGAGAAATAGATCTAGTCTCCTCCTCATATGTCCATCATAAACTTGTGAGATCCTGCAGGTTGGTTGGCCAGAGAGGCAGAGACTGGCCCAAGGTCACTGGAGAAGCATCCATAATTGTGGGTGGACATCAACCTAAATCTCCTCTAAATTACACAGGAGATGCTTGACTAACCTTCAATATCCATCCACCCACCCACCCATCCATCCATCATCCACCCACCCACCCATCCATCATCCGTCCATCCATCCATCCATCCATCCATCCATCCATCCATCCATCCATCATAGAGGCGAGAATGTTGTTTGGTCCTTTCTTTGGTGAAAAACAGCCCAAAGTTGTCCATATATTCATCAATGGGCTGGAACTTGGACATGGGAGAAGAAAGCCAAATTTACCAATTCTACTTAATGATTGCCCCAAGAGTTGCACCTTCTTGAGATTGTTGTGTTAGAAGTATTTACTGCTAAGGTGATGTTAAGATTCTAGACACTCTCAGGAAGAAGATGCGGAAGAAATACGTCTAGGAAATAATTTCAGCCATCAATCCAGTTTCATACAAGGCTAATTTAGCATATCCTGTTGCAATTACTGTACTCATAGTTCAGCTCATTTCAAGGATTTCAACTTGATCCAACCTAGCCAAGCCCTCCCGAAGTGTTAGCGCTGTCTAATATACCTTGATAGTGCTATCTAATACACCTTGGGCAACTTCAAATAAATTAAAGCAAAGAACATTGCAATTATCATGGGTTTTAGTGTCCTTCTATACTCAAAAGCTGTATCCAAACACACTGGGAAATGAGATAAAAATGCATTCAGAATAGTTATTAATTTCAGACATTTGCATTCCGAGAAAAATGGTTATACGCAGCAGCTGGAGGTAAGTATTAATGCAGAGATCATCAATCAGAATACTGCTGGAAGGGACCTTGGAGGTCTTCTAGTCCAACCCCCCCAGCTCAAGTAAGAGACACTACAGGTAGTTCTCAACTTAAAACAGTTCACTTAATGACTGTTCGAGGTTACAACGGCACTAAAAAAAGGGATTTAAGACCAATTTTCACACTTACAACTGTTGGAGCATCACCATGGTCATGTGATCAAAATTCAGAGGCTTGGAAACTGGCATGTACTTATGACAGTTGCTGTGTCCCAGGGTCATGTGATCTCCTTCTGCAACCTTCCAACAAGCAAAGTCAACGGGGAAGCCAGATTCACGTAACAACCATGTGACTAGCTTCACAACTGCAGTGATTCAAGGAAAGTCATAAAATGGGCAAAGCCCACTTAACAAGTGTCTCACTTAGCAGCATAAATTTGGGGCTCAGTTGTGGTCGTAAGTCCACCTGTAGTATCATCAGACAGTCATTTTCCAGAACCTTCCTTCTTGTCCATTCTAGCTTCTCAGAGTCTTCCAGTTTGGTCCAGTTTTGGAGTGCAGGGCTGCATCTCCAAATATCTCACTTAGCAACATAAGTGTTGAGCTCAATTGCGGTTGCAAGTCAAGGACTAACCATCATACACTCATTTGCCAGAACCTTCCTTGTTGTCCATTCTAACTTCTTAGGTTCTTCCATTGCAGAGGTGGGTTTCAACAGGTTCTGACCAGTTCTGGAGAACCGGTAGCAGAAATTTTGAGTAGTTCAGAGAACTGGTAAATACCTCCTCTGACTGGCCCCACCCCCATCTATTCTCTGCCTCCCAAATCCCAGCTGATCAGGAGGAAATGGGGATTTTGCCGTAATATTCCCCTGGAGTGGGGAGGGAATGGAGATTTTGCAGTCACCTTCCCCTGCCACGCCCACCAGGCCAAGCCAAGCCACGCCATACACACCAAGCCACACCCACAGAACCGGTAGTAAAAATTCTGACTGGCTCCGCCCCCATCTATTCTCTGCCTCCCAAGTCCTAGCTGATGGGAAGGGAATGGGGATTTTGCAGTATCCTTCCCCTGGAATGGGGTTCGAATAAAAATTTTATGTCCTTCCCCTGCCACGCCCACCAAACCATGCCCGCCAATCCATGCCACGCTCACCAAGCCACGCCCACAGAACCGGTAGTAAAATTTTTTGAAACCAACCGCTGTTCCATTGGTTCAGTTTCAGAGTGCAGCATCTCCAAATTTCTCACTTAGCAACATAGGTTTTGAGCTCAGTTGTGGTCCTAAATCGAGGGCTACCAGGTACTTGAGTTAAGGGACAAAACACATTTTTTAAAAACAAACAAACCTCATGCATGCGTCTGAGCTCCGTTGCCAAGAAGACTAAGGCCAGTCATACTGGAGGGAATCAATAAATGCAACCCAGAAGGGTAAACAACCTCCTTGGCTATTTGCTGACTCACAAACTTGGCTCTTTCCCCTCTAAACAGATTTTTTGCACCGAGTTGCAAATTTCAAACAGTGTCACCATTAAATGTCTTCCTTTGCCGCCAGCCTGAAACGGTGCCAAGTCATTGTAAGAGAAATGCCTCCCGACTCTCTCGGATTGATCTGCCTTGATCTAGGACAGGCTCCCCTCCCCCCCAATGGCAAATATTCCTGATTTTAGAGCAGGCTGGGAAAGATAAGAGCCTCAGGAGCAGCAAGCCTCAGAACAGCAGCAAAAGCAGAAATTAAAAGATTGGCTCAAAGCCGTTTTAAATCCCTCCCGGTTTTTTTTTTTTGTTTTGAAGTGCAGCAGATTGACTTTGCCTTCCAGGATATTTTAATATCAATGCTTAAGAAAATCTATCGAGTGAGGTCGATGGGAAATCGGGTCCCACAACGTTGCAGGAACAAAGCTGTTTTAGATAGAACGGAGAACGAGAATGCGTTGTTGGGTAGACCAGGTTGCCCTGATAGACAAAAAAACCCCACAATGCCTTGTGTGTGCCTTGTAGAAAATTAGCACCCACCCCTCTCCAGAAGAATGAAATATTTTGAGAAATATTAAAACAACAGAATATTACATTTCCCAGGATGATAAAAGAAGAAACGTGTTTAAAAGTCAAAGAGCAGCTCCCTGCCCCCAGCAGATATTTGGTGCCCATTAGGAAAGACTGGGCCAGCCTATCTACAAGACAAAAGACCTCCAGCTCCAGGGTGATGGGATTAAGACATGACCCTCCAGGACGTAATAGGATTAACCCATCTAGCAGCAGAGCTCACCACATGGCACAATCACTGGGGACATTGCATTACCTAGCAAGCTTCAACCAAGCTTGGCTCAAACAACCTACAAAGTTATTTTTGACCCCTACAACAGCCAATAGAATATATATTCTTGCACAGGAACAGGAAGTTCAAGTGCAAAGCCCAAGAGAGGGTATAAATTCTCCCCTCTCTCAACTCCATGTGTCCAGTTGCACCAGGACCATGTGTTTGATGGTTCTGCGTCATTAAACCATCTTTCCAATCAGCCTCCATGTTTCTAGTGTCTTTCTCCCAACTTGGAACTAAACCAGATGGATATTTCTTCCAACTATGCATTGAAAAGCCGGAGACAAAAAACACACAATGGCTGGTTTAGGGGAAAGAAGGTGCTTTTTTTAAAATTTGCATTTATATCCCGCCCTTCTCCGAAGACTCAGGGCGGCTTACACTATGTTAGCAATAGTCTTCATCCATTTGTATATTATATACAAAGTCAACTTTATTGCCCCCAACAATCTGGATCCTCATTTTACCTACCTTATAAAGGATGGAAGGCTGAGTCAACCTTGGGCCTGGTGGGACTTGAACTTGCAGTAATTGCAAGCAGCTGTGTTAATAACAGACAGACTTAGTCTGCTGAGCCACCAGAGGCCCTAGGCTTCTTTTAAAAAGGTCACAAAATTGGGTGCGACTCACTTAACAACTGCCTTGCTTACAGTTGTAAGTCAAGGCCACTGTAGATGGGCAAGTAGATACCTTTCCTGAGGATGAAGCTCCCAGGGGACAGCAGAGGTTGCTCAGCACTTGAGAAGCCCAGGTTGACTCACAAACACTGCAAAATGATCATCTCCTTCTTGTCTGGTTTCCTCCAATTTCTGAGAGCCCAATCATTTATCCCTCTCAGCCGGCTTTCATCAGACATAAAAACATGAAACCCGCAATCAAGATTTCAGAGAGAGAGAGAGAGAGAGAGAGAGAGAGAGAGAGAGAGAGAGAGAGAGAGAGAGAGAGAGAATATCACAGAGTTTCCAGGCATTTCTGACCGGCTGTATTATTTTCTCTTCCCCCATCCCTGGGCTCATTATTCAGGAAGTGGCATCTAAAGGAAAGAAGACTACAAAGCCCCCAATCCTTATCAGCAGAAATCTGTCTCCCTTTGTCTTTTGCTAAGAAAGTCATTGTGGGGCGAGAAGGTTTTCTAAACCATCTGTTGCCCCATTTCTCCCTTTTGTCTTTCAACAATAAAGGGAACAGTACCACTGATTGTTCTGCAATATTTTGTCTTCCTCTCTTTCCCTAAAAAGAAGAAGATGGAAAAATCCTCTGGGAACCTCAAACCAGACAACAGGTTGGTGCCACAACAGATGTTCCGCCTTTGTTGTATTGATGTTCTAGTGTTTTGCAAAGGACCCAGATGGCAAGGTTAATCTTGAAGCAGGCATTAGTAAACCCCCGAAGAGGAGACAAGAAACTTCTTCTAACATCTTCCTCTCCAGGTGGGACCTCCAAAAAGTATTGATTAAAGACGTAGAACATTCACAGACCAAATTTTCAGAAAAGCATCAACCCTGATTGGGTTCAGTCAACCAAGAAGCCATAAACTTCTTGCTTATTTGTAGCTAATATGTATAAATCCAGCTGTTGTTATTCCAATTTTCTTCTTCCAACTTGCTTATTTGTGGCTAATACATATATAAATCCAGCTTTTTTCTTTCTAAACCCCAATTTAGGAAGAAACTGGTTGTAGAACTGACCTCCAGGTAGTGTTGTGACCTGGTTCCCAAGTAGTTATTACCAGACAAAACCAGTCCTAAACAAACGTATTTTACTAGAACAGCTGAGAATTACTTCATTCTCAGCTTAGTCCAAATTAATTCCAAAACAAATCCTTCAGAAAAAGTCCTTTGGCCTTATCACAAACCTTTGTCTTCTTTGGCACCCTGCCAAAGGTTTTTCTTGGCAAAGCCCCACGAAGTTCAGAAACAAGAGATGCCAACTAGAAACAATTGCAGCAACGTTGCTTTCCTACAAAGAGCCCAAGAGCTGTTGCTGCTTTTTTAAGCCTTATGGGAGGGGCCAATCATCTCCTGGCCTTACTCCTGAGTCGTCCTTTTTGCTTCATCTGCTCTTGCCTTCTGACAGTTCTTCGCATGCGTGCACTAGGAACAGGCTCCTCCTGTCCTTCTGCCTCTCTGCTGTCTGCCTCTGGAGGCTCGGAGTCCGCACATAGCTCCCAGAATGCCCTGGCCCCATCTCTGTTTCTGACGCAGAGCCCTCATCCAGGCCTTTCCCTGACTCCAGGACTGGCCCATGGTCCTCCCCAGCCTCCTCACTGTCCGCTGCCAGCTCCGCAGACTGTTGGCGGACCACAACACGTAGCATCCCCTCCTACCCTACCCCCCTGCACACATCAAAGAAAGGTCTAATTAAAGCTTCCACCATGAAGACTTTATTGACGGGGTCTCTTTGTTTTTCAATGTTCTTCTTGAAAATATATATATTTTCTTTTGCATTAAAGGACTTGGCTATTTGTTTCCTTTAACAATCCCTGTGTGTTGATCGAAGCAGGAAACGATCGGAAACCCTTCCCTGTTGCTTTGCCAATGGCTCTTTCAGCAATGAGCATTAAGAGTCTGATCCTTCATTAGTAGTCTCCTAATTACAGTTAACCAGAAATTTAAGTAGGCCAGTAAGACACATTAGTTGTTCTAGCTTGGCTTCAGAGAATGGTTAAGGAATGGCCTCCTCTCGCAAGACCTATTTCTCTTCGATGTCCTTGAAGGGTAATATTGGCTGAAGTGATAAAATAATAAGGCCATTTTTTTTTTGGAAACTGAAATAGAGGAGAAAAAACCCCCATTATTTTCCCTATCCTGTGCAACTTTTCTGACCCAGCAGGCTCAGATGACAAAGTCCACTGCTAAGCAAAACAATGGCCGCCATTTTCTTTTTCTTATAATGGAACCTGTTTAGATTTCTGCTTCTCTCTCTTTCAATCACCCATGATCATGGGATTCGCTTAACGGCCATGCCAAATAAAAGGTTGTAGAATCAGACATGGTGAAGTGATGACACACTTCATGGCTGCATCACTAAGCAATGGAAATTCCAGCTCTAACTGTGGTTGTTAGTTGAGGATTACCTGTTACCCTCTAAGCTTATTGGAGGCCTCAGATGTCATGGAGTGATGCCATTGTGGACTAAGATGAAACCTTCCTCTAAGCTTATTTGGAAAGGAGGTCATCTAACTGAGCTTCTGGGACCAGCCTTGCAGATACAGTGTTTCATATGGGGTCAGCTAAAGGAGACAATCATATTTTACCCAGGAGTCCTTGGGCTTGGTACCCAGGGGTGAAATTTAGCAGGTTCTGACAGATTCTGGAGAACCGGTAGCGGAAATTTTGTGTAGTTCGGAGAACTGGCAAATTCTACCTCTCCCTGGCCCTGGAGTGGGTAGGAATGGGGATTTAGCAGCATCCCTCCCCTGCCACGCCCACCAAGCCACAGAACCGATGGTAAAAAAAATGAATTTCACTACTGCTGGTATCCCAGTGAATAATAAGATCATCACACAAGTAGGTATCCCTCATACAACCCTTGCAGAAAAATTTCTTTCCCTACCAAAGAGTGGAATCACAGCATGAAAAAGACAAGATCAAATAATTACCTTCTCTATCTGTGAAAGTTGAGCTTAAGCAGGTAAGAAGTTCCACCAGGCCTGCTCATTAATTTAGTGTAATGGATCCTTTCATATATCTGCATGAGACACTCTCTGCTGTGCTGGGGAAAAGCTAGCCTGTCATTTATCAAAGTTCTCCCCGTCGATGGGGCAACCTTCCAAAAACATGGAACACTGGGTTGCCATTAAACAGATAATTTCATGGAGCAGAGAGGAAGACAATCCGGTGGTTGCCTGAGCTTGTTTCCGATGGTGTCTTCCTTTGTTGTCTCAGGAAAAAAAACAGCTTCTGGTCCATTTGTCCCCACTCGTCACCTGGGGAAATGGGCCCAGAGTTGAAAACTGATGGGAAAATGGTCTCCAAGTTACAATTTAAGTTTCTACCAAGATGTTCAGACTGTAATTTGGCTCCATGGGTGAAGAATAGCTCAGCGGATAGATAAGGTGGCTGCAGTTACCTATGTAGGCACTGTGAAATCAAATTACATATCCATCATTTTTAAGAGCTCTGATGGACTGATTGCCTTTCCTGCTGTACTTTCCAGAAACATCTCCAACATTCTCGAGGGCCCTTTCAAAACACATTGGCTAGACGTGGTGAGAAGGATAGTTTGCAAAGAGGTCATGGGAGAATGAAAAGAAAACTGCAGATCTCCAGAAGAACCCTTGAGAAGCCAAATGTGAATTATTATTTTTCTCCTTCAAGAAAACAACCAAGCTCAGAGACCACCAATGACCCCAGCAATGATCCCACAGTCCTCCTCCTCTTTCTCCTCCCTCCTCCCTTCCCTCCCTCCATCCCCTCCTTCAAGCTTTGATGATGTTCCCTAGTTGGGTCATAAAACATCTGCAAGGAAACCACCAAGCTCAGAGAACACTAAGGACGCCACAATACTAAACATTAAATCCTGGAAGAGGAACCAATTTAGCTAAACTTTGTCACGGTCAAGATGCAATTCCCTTCATTTACAAATTAAACCTGGGGACCTACAGGTCTTCTGGAGTATCTACTTTAAAGACTAATTAGCACAGGTGTGGCTTCCTATGGTTCAGAGTCCCAGAATGGGCAGTTCTGTGTGGTTTTTTTAAAAAAGCTGCCTGGCTAATGAGGTGGCTGTTGGGAAACAGGTTGTAGTTTCCTCTATTTAATGATTGGGAGACAAGCAATTTCTGGAACATGATTCCAAATCACTGGTGGGTGGTTTTCTGCTGGTGGAAACAGCACACTACAAGACATTCTGACAAATTGAGTGATGGAGACTCGGAAAGCGTACGCTCTGAGCAATTTGTTAATCTTTAAGTGGCTCCAAAACCTCTGTTCATGGCTGGTATGAACTAAGCCAGCTGTAGCCTCTGGAAATGATCTTCCCCATGGGGTTGGCCAGGAATCATGGTCAGCTACAAATCTTGGTTCCGGTGGGGCTCAGCCCAAGATGGATCTGATTTTTGTCACTTTGGGCCATCTGGTTGACTCATTCTCCCATGAAAACTGACTTCCATTGGGCATCACAATAAACATTCCAAGAGAGACGTGGGCAAGAATTTAAGGTATATTAAGGTATATGAGAAGGTATCTTAAACAATACCCTTATGAACCAGTGGTGGAATTCAAAAATTTTTTACTACTGGTTCTGTGGGTGTGGCTTGGTGGGAGTGGCTTGGTGGGCATGGCAGGGGAAGGATATTGCAAAATCCCCATTCCCTCCCTATTCCCGGGGGTGGGATACTGCAAAATCTCCATTCCCACCCCACTCCTGGAAGAAGGATACTGCAAAATCTCCATTACCACCCAGGGGAAGGATATTGCAAAATCTCCATTCCCTCCCCACTCCTGGGGGAAGGATACTGCAAAATCCCCATTCCCTTCCCACTCCTGGGAGAAGGATATTGTAAAATCCCCATTCCCTTCGCACTCCTGGGGGAAGGATACTGCAAAATCACCATTCCCACCCTACTCTGGGGCCAGCCAAAGGTGGTATTTGCTGGTTCTGCTCAAAATTTCCGCTACCAGTTCTCCAGAACCTGTCAGAACCTGCTGGATTTCACCCCTGATATGAGCAGAGACTAACACCAAGGTCAACACTAGGCCAGTAATCAATTGGACAATGGCCCAATCAAGGAACTACCAATGCAGAAAACAAGCTAATAGTAAACAACAGTCTAATCAAGGAAACCCCAAGTATACTCCAACCCATGCTGACAGGGCAAGCAACTAATATATAAAAAATGCCAACCTCTTCTAGCACTGATGATGTGACCTAGTTGGGTAATGAAACGTCTGCAAGAAAACCACCAACCTCAGAAAGCACCAAGGACTCCACAGTCCTCCTCCTCTTCCTCCTCCTCTCCACAAACCCCACTGCCTTCCAGCTCTGACGATGTTATCAAGTTGGGTCCTGAAACATCTGCAAGAAAACCACCGAGCCCAGAAAGCAGCAAGGATCCTGCAGTTCAACCCTGAGCTACAAATATTCTATCTGAAGTTATAGAGTCTAATCAGGCAAGATTATGACTCTCTAATCTTGCTAGTTGCGGTGAAGCTTTCCTAGGAAGCATTGGCACAAGATTTACTGAGATGTTCATCATATCTGGGACATCACAATATTAACTTATAATGTAGCTCTGTGAGTCTACATTAAATTCATAAATTATGAGATCCATTGAAGAAATCCATAGAGGCATACAAAACCACTACAAAGTCACCTGCCTTATGAATTATGCAAAGCGTGTTATTTTCTGAATGACGTTTGTGTTGTGTGTGGCATTTCAGGCACCCTTAGCCTTCTCCGGGGACTCCTATTATACTAGGTACCGACTTTTACTGATATCCCAAACTTCAATTAAACTGGAAAGGGATTCCTCCAAGTGACTTCACTAATGAAAACATTGACTTGATCTAATGGGTTCCACCAGCTTCTCTCTGTGTTGATTGCGCCTCTCATTCCTGACAGTAATTAAACTGAGGATGCAATAATTAAGGAATTAAGGAATTTGGGGACGTTTCTTACAGGCAAATGTAGGATAATGTGTTTGCCTGAACTCTGCTGACTGCTTCTCACCACAAGCTAATTAAAACCTAAGTGAAATAACAATAAAACTGCAGCACATCCTCCATTTAAATGGTGACCTTGCTTTCAGACAATTACGGCAACGTCTCCCCCCTCACCGTTTTGCCTGGTCTGCCTCAGTTGCAGATTATCCCCAAAGCTTTAACCAAAAACTATCTACTAAGAGGTCTGTAAGGAGCGTGCATAAGAGCACCAGCATGCCTACCGTTCCTGTCCTAATGTTCCCTTTGATTGTATCCAATTTCATATACCGTATATACTCGAATATAAGCCGATCCGAGTATAAGCCGAGGTCCCCAATTTTACCCCAAAAAACTGGGGTAAACTGGGGACTCGAGTATAAGCCGAGGGTGGGAAATGAGGCACCTAGCGGTCGGGAAACCCTCCTCCCTCAGCCGAGAAGGCTGGCGGCTCCCCGCCCGCCCTCTCACTGCACCGCAGGGCTTCCCAGCTAATGCAAAAGCCCGCCAAGTTTGCGCCATCCGGTATAATGTGAAAAAGAAGAAAAAAAACTCGAGTATAAGCCGTATATACTCGAGTATAAGCCGAGGGTGGGAAATGAGGCAGCTACCGGTCGGGGAAACCCTCCCTCCCTCAGCCGAGAAGGCTGGCGGCTCCCCCGCCCCGCCCTCTCACTGCACCGGCAGGGCTTCCCCGCGCTAATGCAAAAGCCCGCCAAGTTTGCGCCATCCGGTATAATGTGAAAAAAAGAAGAAAAAAAAAACTCGAGTATAAGCCGTATATACTCGAGTATAAGCCGAGGGGACGTTTTTCAGCACAAAAAACGTGCTGAAAAACTCGGCTTATACTCGAGTATATACGGTAGTTATTACATACTTACGCTTATATATATGCTTATATATCATATAGTTATTTCATGCTTATGCTTATATATACTGTTGTGACAAATAAAATAAATAAATAAAAATAAATAGATAAATTATGAAAGAGCTGGGTTTCAAACAGACTTGCCTTTCCTTGCAAGTTCCTTCTTCTTTTACGGTTAGTTTGGAAAATCTTGCTTAATTTTGGTTAGGAATGGAGATGCATTGAAGAATTCAAATGAGAAAAGGACCAGCTCAGAGAAAAATTATTTTGGGGGAGGGGGAAAAGAGGGGGAGGGGGATAATGAAAAAAATGCTGGGATCCCTTCAATATTCATACTATTCTTACATTCCTATAGTAGCACACATTAAACCAAGTTAGTGAAAAATCCTAATGGTTCTGTTCACCCAATTTCCAAAGCTGGTAGCAGTAAACTTGTTTAATTGGGGTTGTGTGTTTTATTTCTTTGGGGTCATTAATGCTTCACTCTAAATGTTCTGAGAATCCAGAAAAAGAATTAATTATTTATCAGTTAAGCTATAATTATTTATCAGTTAAGTTATAGGAACACAGCCACAATGGCCACAATGGAGTTTCAAGGGCTTTCACTCAATTTTATTAGAGGATTGGAATTTTTTTGAGAGAGAGAGAGAAGGGGGGAAGGAGAGAGAGAGAGAGAGAGAGAGAGAGAGAGAGAGAGAGAGATATGAACAACATTGGAGACAGGAAAAGTGTTAGGTGATCCAGCTTCAGAAAGAAGGTGAAACCAGTCAGGCTATGAAAATGAGAAAGAAGACCGCAATGAATGGATGCCTAGGTGGACTTCATGTTCAGAAGATCTTTAAAAAGACCCTCCTGGTAGCTAATCAAACATATCAAGGAACTGGACAAATATTATCACCCTTTCCTGATTCCTTCCCCTCGTTTCAAGTGGTCCATCCATGATTTTGGAGAAGGTACGGAGGGAGCTAATGCAATGAGCAACCCCTTCCAGCTCTTTCCTCCTCTCTGATTTCCTATTTTCAAATCCCTCCAAAGTGATAGACATTCCAACAGCAGCAAAGCTGATGGTAAACCTCTGAGCCACAAGTTCTCCTCCCTTCATCAGCCTGAGCCAGGGGAGAGAAAGGTGAAAGCTGAAAGGTAAAAGGGAAGCAGTATTTTCCCTCCCATGGTCTGCCACAACATGGGAGGGAGCATATAGATCTCACACACACACACACACACACACACACACACACTGTGTGTGTGTGTGTGTGTGTGTGTGTGTGTGTGTATTTATTTATTGAGGGATCCTTGGTGCTCTCTGAGCTTGCTTGTTTTCTTGCAGATGTTTCATGACCCAAACAGTGACTGGCCCTGATGATGTTACCTAGTCTGGGTCATGAAACATCTGAGAAAAAAAAAAAGCAAGCTCAGAGAGCACCAAGGACCCCTCGTGTCAATCCTGAGCTACAAATATTCTCCTTTATTAGTAATTTTTTTAAAATACTCCTAGAATGTCTTCCTAAGATTTTCTTCTCGGATTCTCTTTAGCTTTATGTTCAAAAGGCCTTTTCCCACAAGGCAGATGCTCAAAGCCATCTCAATTTTCCCCTTTTCCATCATTCATACAGCCAATTGATAAATGCCATTCAGGCTCAGAGCGAGATTGCCCCATTCTACTGAAAAGTTTGCAAAGCGAATTCTTATAATGACCGATGTCAGTTAAATACTGAGGGGGGAAAAACCCTCGTCAATTGTTCTCTAAAGGGGGAGGGGAGTTGCCTCTCTTTCCAGAATCTCCATCCCAATATCTGAATAGAATAGAATAGAATAGAATAGAATAGAATAGAATAGAATAGAATAGACTAGACTAGACTAGAATAGAATAGAATAGAATAGAATAGAATAGAATAGAATAGAATAGAATAATAAATATGGAATGGAATGGAATGGAATAGAATAGAATAGAATAGAATAGAATATTAAATATGAAATGGAATGGGAATAGGAATAGAGAATAGAATAGAATAGAATAGAATAGAATAGAATAGAATAGAATAGAATAGAATAGAATAGAATAGATTAGATTTTTTTATTGGCAAAGTGTGATTGGACACACAAGGAATTTGTCTTGCTGCATATGCTCTCAGTATACATAAAAGAAAAGATCACCAAGAATCAGAAGGTACAACACTTAATGATAGTCATAGGGTACAAATAAGCAATCAGGAAACAATCAATATCAGTATAAAACGTAAGGATACAAGCAACAAAGTTATAGTTATACAGTCGTAAGTAGGAGGAGATGAGTGATAGGAACGACGAGAAGATTAATAGTAATGCAGACTTAGTAAATAGTTTGACAGCGTTGAGGGAATTATTTGTTTAGCAGAGTGATGGCGTTTGGGAAAAAACTGTTCTTGTGTCTAGTTGTTCTGGTGTGCAGTGAAAATTGTTTTATTGATCTTCTATGGCGGTGATGGCGAGCCTTTTCGGCATTGAGTGCCCAAACTAGAACGCATGTGCCCGTGTCTGCTGGAGCACCGGAAACCCGAAAACCAGCTGGCCAGTGCACACTTGCCTGTTTTTTGGCTGTTTTAGGCCATTTTCTGGGCCGTTTTTCGGGCCGTTTTCAGGCTGTTTTCTGGCTCTCTGCCACCTGCAAAGACCAGCTGGCTGGTACCAGAAGAGCAGCTGACAGTGGCGCGTGGGCCCACAGAGAGAGCTCTGCATGCCACCTCTGGTTCACCATAACAGTTCTATGGTCTTGCTTTGGCTAAAACGTGACTATTTGTCTCTTCTGTTTCGTGTTTCTCCTTTTTGAAGTCAACTTTAGGTTTAGCTGGCGCGCAGTAGGTAGGAGTTGCTCCCTTTTTAAATTTAAAAGAATGCTGGATAGTCTCTTTCTAATGGACCTTTAACGGCCAATATTAGTCTCAAGGCAGAAGACTGGGGAGAAAAAAAAAGCAGAGAAGTGGGTGGAATTTTCTAAACTGAGTTTGGAGAGAACCAGATAGGGCACCAAGAACTTCAAACAACATATTTCTGGTGACAGGATCATCTCTACAAGATTTCCTGCAGGGAGGAAATGGATCCCTTCCAAAAACTTAAAGGTAGCCCTTTAAAAAAACGTCTTCCTTCCTTAAATGAAGATGGAATAACCTTTCAAATACATTGGGGCCCGATCAAAGTTACAACAGCACCGAAAATTGACTTATGACACTTAATGACTTAATAATAATATTATTATTAATATTATAAGTTCAGACTGAAATGATGTAGGGTTTCCTGCCTGGGCAGGGGGTTGGACTAGAAGACCTCCAAGGTCCCTTCCAACTCATTAGAAGAAGAGGGAGTTGGGCTGTTCTCCAAAGCACCTGAGGGTAGAACAAGAAGCAATGGGTGGAAACTGATCAAAGAAAGAAGCAACTTAGAACTAAGGAGAAATTTCCTGACAGTTAGAACAATTAATAAGTGGAACGACTTGCCTGCAGAAGTTGTGAATGCTCCAACACTGGAAATTTTTAAGAAAATGTTGGACAACCATCTGACTGAGATGGTGTAGGGTTTCCTGCCTGGGCAGGGGGTTGGACTAGAAGGCCTCCAAGGTCCCTTCCAACTCTGATGTTATGTTATGTTATGTCATTATTATTATTATTACTGTTGATGCATTCCCATGGTCATGTGATCAAAATACAGAAGCTCAGCAATTGACTCATATTTATGACGATTGTGACCTTCTGACAAGCCAAGTCAAGGGAGAAGCCAGATTCACTTAACAACGGTGCCAAGAAAGATTGTAAAATGGGACAAAATTCACTTAAGAACCATCTCACTCAGCAAGAGAAACTTCCGGCTCATTTGGGGTCATACGTCAAGAACTTCCAAGTTTTGGGGGTCATCCAAATCTGTCGCGTGTCAAAGATTCGGAGACTCGCCGCTTGTAATCTTCAAGTCAAAAGAGGGGGAGACAAGTTTAAATCCATTACTTGGGGGTAATCATGGTAATTACAAGTTATTTTAATTCATTTCTTCCTGCACATGATAAGAAATTTCGGTCTTTTTCTTCTGGCTGTACTCACACAATGTGCCTCCTCAAAGGCAAAAATTTGGAGCTACATCAGAGCTGTGGATTGCCAGTTCCTGACCTTAAAATATTACTTTTCTGACTCTCCTCAAAAGCTTGTTTTCATTGCTGTTTGTATTTTATTCTAGAGTTGCAATGAACGGCGATGAAATTACGGTTCACATTTGCTGAAAGAAAAGAAAAAAGGAAATCCAGACAGGCATTTGTAAATGCACAACAGAGCAATTGCTTAATTTAATATGTAACAAAATACAGTAATTATACAATCTTACAATCTCTGGCCCCAGATGGTCTAATTATTGTGATTGTATTTAGAGGAAGAAAAAAAAAAACTCCAGCAATTAGCCTGTCATATTTTCCTAGGCAGGTACATTATCCTTCCATTCCAATTACAATTCAAGATACATCATGGACGATGGGAAATCTCATTAAGAAAAAGGAGAGATAGCATGCAAGGGTGCGTGCCATAAATTTAATGGGTGATGTTTCCAAAATGCTCACAAAATTAAGGAAGGCGATGGGAGCAGAAAATAAAATTTCTGCCCACTACTTATGGGTGAATTTATAAATGGTCTCCGTAGGTTTTGTACATATTCATTTGCAACTCTTTTGTCCAATTTCAGCATTTGTCTCTGAATTTAAAAATATCAGGCTGTAAAATCTCCTCCTCCTCCAATTTTCCCCATCCTTTCTTGGAATATGAACTAACAGGAAAAGTTAAAAAAAAAGAAAAAAGAACTAGAGGAAGAAAAGAAAAGACGAGACGTGTCTGTGACCCTGGGAGGCTGCAACCAGAGGTGGGTTTCAGCAGGTTCTGACCTGTTCTGGCGAACCGGAAGCAGAAATTTTGAGTAGTTCAGAGAACCGGTAATAAAAATTCTGACTGGCCCCACCTCCATCTATTCTCTGCCTCCTGAGTCCCAGCTGATGGGGAGGAAATGTGGATTTTGCAGTAACCTCCCCCCTGGAGTGGGGAGGGAATGGAGATTTTACAGTATCCTTCCCATGCCATGCCCAAGCCACGCCCACCAAGCCATGCCACACCCACCAAGCCACACCCACAGAACCAGCAGTAAAAAAAAATTGAAACCCACCACTGGCTGCAACTGTCAAAAATATGAGTCAGTTGTCAAGCATCTGAATGAAAATCAGAACAGGGGGATGCTGAATCCATCGTAAGTGTGAAAAATGGTCATCAATTGCTTTTTTCTGTGCCATTGTAACTTTGAACCGTCATGAAATGAGCTGTTGTACTTCGAGGATTATCTCTAAAGCGGTCACCAAATTAACTTTTTTGACACTTTCTATAGGGGTGTGTGTGTGAGAGAGAGAGGGAGGGAGGGAGAGAGAGAATAGAATTTTAGAATAGAATAGAATTTTTTATTGGCCAAAGGAATTTGTCTTGGTGCAAATGCTCTCAGTGTACATAAAAGAAAAGATACATTCATCAAGAATTCTAAGGTACAACACTTAATGATAGTCATAGGGTACAAATAAAGAGAGAGAGAGGTAGAGAGAGAGAGAAAGAGAAAGAAAGAGAGAGAGAGAGAAAGAGAAAGAAAGAGAGAGAGAGAGAGAGAGAGAAAGAGAAAGAAAGAGAGAGAGAGAGAGAGAAAGAGAAAGAGAGAAAGAGAAAGAGAGAGAAAGAGAAAGAAAGAGAAAGAGAGAGAGAGAGAGAGAGAGAGACAGACAGAAAGGGAGAGAAAGAGAGAGAGAAAGAGAGAGAGAAAGAGAAAGAGAGAGAGAGAGAATATACTAATGAGCCATTAGCAAAGAAACTTGTAAAACTTCCTCAGTTCCTTTTAAAGTCTTTTGCCCCCCTTCATGTTTAAAAACCTTAATCAGGATTACGAGGCCCTTTCAGAGAGACTTTTTTTAATGCTGATATGCAACAGTGACACCATATGGCAGAAAAGCTCGAATGGATTTGTTCATGAAAAAAGCAGGAACGGACCGGTGCATCTGAGAATGTTTAAAGCAATGTACACACAACTTCACATTTTTTTCCCCCCAAGGAGAAAACAAGCATGCAAATTTAAACTCCTGGACCAAATTGTAACATTATAAAGCCAAGACTTTGCTGTTGTTGTTTTGGCAAGCCAAAAGAACACAAATACACACACACACACACACCAACACACAGATATGTACGTATATGCACACACCCTAATGTGTCTCTTCCACCCACCCTATTATTAGCTTCTTTTCTAATCTGGAGGGTTGCATGATAGATCTATATAATTTTATTTTTAAAAATTGTAAAAGCTGCACATTTTATATCTGGCATCAAAGTAACAATAGCATTTAGCCCTCTCTAAGCAGTTTACAGAGTCAGCCTCTTGCCCCCAATAATCTTGGTCCTCATTTTACCCACCTCGGAAGGATTGAAGGCTGAGTCAACCTTGAGCCATTCAGGATTGAACTGCTGGCAGTGGGCAGAGTTAGCCTGCAATGCTGCATTCTAACCACTGGGAAGGGAAAGGGGGAGGGAAGGAGGGAGGGAGATAGAGAGCAATAGCACTTAGACTTATATACCGCTTCACAGTGCTTTTACAGCCCTCTCTAAGCGGTTTAGAGTCAGCCTCTTGCACCCAACAATCTGGGTCCTCATTTTGCTGACCTTAGAAGGATGTAAGGCTCAAGTCAACCTTGAGCCTGTCAGAATTGAACTGCTGGCAGTCAGCAGAATTAGCCTGCAATCCTACATTCTAACCACTGCACCCCCATGGCTCTAAATACAAAAATATTTATGATGTGATAAGCTTTTTTTATAAAATGCATCTGTGGGTCAATTTTAAGTTCTTCAGATGATAAGAGCGGTTACACAAATTAATACTTGTTTGAGTGAATTTTTGAAGCTAACCCTGGCTTGAAATAACCATCTCCAGCAAAATCCTTCTGAAGCTAGCCTTCAAGAGGAGCTATTCAGAGTGAGTTTAGGAGTGTTACAAAGGTCTGCGAGTTTCAAGATTTTCACTCAGGAATGAATTTTACCTCTTGTGTAAACACAACCAGGAGCTGCAGGCAATGGTAGGAGATCTACCGTTTAATTCCAGCGGCAGAGTTGAGGTCACACCTTGTTAAACATGCAAATTGCAAACAAAATTTCAAGGGCCATTCTTGCTCGCTTCATCAGCCTTTCATTCACAAAGCAAGAAGAACAAAAAAACTAACCCTCCTCAGCTCAGGTCGATTACGATCTAACAAATTGTCTAGTAATAAATGATTTTGAGGGTGTAGGTTCATTCTCTGAGCTGGTGGGTTGGTTTACGAATGTTTCCTTACCAGGCTAGGTAATGTCTTCAGTGGAGTTTACGGGCGGTCAGTGCCGGTGTTCTATGTATAAGGACTTCGTGTGGTCAGTAGGTCTTGTGAGGGGGAGGTCAGAATAGAGTAGAGTAGAGTAGAGTAGAATAGAATAGAATAGAATAGAATAGAATAGAATAGAATAGAATAGAATAGAATAGAATAGAATAGAATAGAATAGAATAGGAGTGGAGTGGAGTGGAGTGGAATGGAATGGAATGGAATAGAAGAGAAGAGAATACAATAGAAGAGAATAGAATAGAATAGAATAGAATAGAACAGAGGAGTGGAATAGAATAGAATAGAATAGAATAGAATAGAATAGAATAGAATAGAATAGAATAGAATAGAATAGAATAGAATAGAATAACAGAGTTGAAAGGGACCTTGGAGCAGTAGTGAAATCCAATTTTTTTTACTACCGGTTCTGTGGGTGAGGCTTGGTGGGCATGGCTTGGTAGGCATGGCAGGGGAAGGATACCGCAAAATCTCCATTCCCACCCCACTCTGGGGCCAGCCAGACGTGGCATTTGCCAGTTCTCTGAACTACTTTTATTTAATTTAATTTATTTAACCGCCCTGAGTCCCCCGGGAGATAGGGCGGTATAAAAATGCGATTAAATAAATAAATAAATAAATAAATAAATACTCAAAATTTCTGCTACCGGTTCTCCAGAACCTGTCAGAACCTGCTGGATTTCACCCCTGCTTTGGAGGTCTTCTAGTCCAACCCCCTGCGTAGGCAGGAAACGCTATGCCATTTCAGACAAATTGTTGTCCAATCTCTTCTTAAGAGCCTTCAATGATGGAGCACCCACAACTTCTGGAGCCAAGTTGTTCCACTGATTAATTCTTCTGTCAGAAAGATTAATTCCATACTTCTAAGTTGCTTCTCTCCTTGATCAGTTTCCATCTATTGCTTCTTGTCCTGCCCTCAGGTGCTTTGGAGAACAGGTTGACTCCCTCTTCTTTGTGGCAACCCCTGAGATATTGGATCCTGATCTAATGGGACCTTCACCTGAAGTGACCTCACCGTCACAAGATCTACTGACCACACGAAACCCTTGTAAACAGAAGACCACCGACATCCCCTAAACTCCGTTGAAGATGTTACCTTGCCTGGTAATGAAACATTGTTCATTCTCCACAAGCTCGGATATTTAGAATAGAATAGAATAGAATAACAGAGTTGGAAGGGACCTTGGAGGTCTTCTAGTCCATGAGTCACCAAACTTTTGGACCTCAGGGACCATTATATTTATACTTTTAAATATGATCTGCCTAATGACCGGCTGGGTGGGCGTGGCTGGGTGGTCATGTGGCTGGGTGGGCATGGCCAACTCAATGTCATTCACGTCGAGGGGCGCCTCGCCAGCCTCTACTCACCCTCCCCTCTCAGCCACTCCTTGCCTTCCTGCCTGGGCTCCTTAGCCAGCTGTAGCTTGAGGACCCCTGATTTAGTGCAATATATAAAAAATGCAAATAATTTTTCTACAGACCACCAAAATTTTCTCTAGTCCAATATCCTGCTTAGGCAGGAAACCCTACACCACTTCATGATTTGCCACAACTGCAAATAAATGACTTCAGCAGTGTACTTTTTTTGTAGTTGGCACGTGGGAATGGGTACGGTGAATCTGGGCGTTTGTACAGTTGCCAAAAATCCATTTAGCAATCTCGGTTGCTTATCAGTCAAGGGGAGAGCTACCTGTTACTTAAAGATTAGTGATTCTTTTTTTGAAACTTCCCTTGTTTTGTAAGCTTTTACTCTGCAACATTAATGTAAAGGAAGGATAATTGGAGTCCAGGGACAGAACTGGCAACGCATCTGTGTGATTCACAGGCAAATCTTTTTATCTTCTTCCCACTTTAGTGCATTGGAAGTCTTAAGAGAGCCATCACCATCAAGCTGAGGTTAAGAATTTCACCAAGATTGGGCATGACGAACTACGTGTGCTGGAAATCTTTTCTCCAAAAAATGAGCTCTTGAGAAAATTGCAGAATGAAAGAGAGAGAGAGAGAGAGAGAGAGAGAGGGAGAGAGAGAGAGAGAAAGAGAATGGAAACATACAAAGAAATAAATAGTGAAGGGTTTCTGTAGAATTTGTGAGAGAGTCATCAAAATTATGATGCAGGGCAGACAGTTAATATCATTTAATAAATCCAGTAGCGTTCGTCATTCTGTGGTTAAAAATTGGTATGAAAAACACATTATTTTTATGAAAAACATACCTTTCCTACAAGGGTTGTGTTTTTTGGAACACAAAAAGAGCCTAGATGCAGGTTGTGAAATTAGAGACCTATCCAGTGGTGGGATTCAGCCAGTTTGCACCACTTCGGGAGAACCGGTTGTTAACTTTCTGAGCAGTTTGGCAAACTGGTTGTTGGAAGAAATCATTAGGGCAGAGAACCAGTTGTTAAATGACTTGAATCCCACTGCTGGACCTATCCTTTTTTAAAATGCAGATATCCTTAGCTCCACTAAAAAAAAAAGCAGTTACATTAGAAAAAGGAAAAGAGAGAGAGAAAAACAACTTACATTAAGAAACCGGACCTTAACATCTTTTGAGTGAATAAAAATTATATACCCCTCAAGGAAATCTGCATTAAAATCAAAACAGGCTGTATTTTACCCTGACTTCCACATTAGTACCCTATAATTTTGATGATTCCACGTTCTTCCTTTCTCAGAAAAACTTACTATATGTGAGCAGCATTTAGTAATGGAAGAAAAACCTCAATAAAAGGTATTGTAAGTCTCTGGGCATTTTTTTTTCTTTTTTGGTCTGGGGCCAACCTGCTTTCAATAGGCTGTGATTGCCCTAAAAATCACAGCAAATAAATAAATATATATGTAGGTCTTTGGTTGTTCTGGTTTTCTCCCGTGTAAAATTAGAAGTGTCTTGGCGACGTTTCGACGAAGTCTCATTCGTTATCTTCAGGCTTCAGCTTCGTGCTTCTGGGAGCAATGTGTGAGATATATATATATATATATATATGTTTTCTGAGGTTTTCACGGGTGTTTGTATGTAGGTCTTTGGTTGTTCGGGTTTTCTCCCAACTTTGTCGAAACGTTGCCAAGACATTTCCAATTTTACACGGGAGAAAACCCGAATATATATATATATATATATATATATATATATATATATAAAATTTGTACATTAACCCATTGAAAGATTTGCCCACCTGAGACATTTTCAAACAGATTCCAAAATGACTTAAGTATTTGAAAACTCTTCCTCATAGAAATGTGCAAATATTCAAATTCAGGAAATTTGCAAATATTCCAATATTGGGAAAAGTGTAACACAGCTATCACACCTTGCTCCACCTGCCCACTGCAAATGGATACAGGTTTTTACAGGAAGTATTATACACCTAATTTACAGAAGCAAAGTTTAAATCTTGATTGTGGGTGGTGAAGACGCTGAGAGTTACTAGTGATTAAGAAGAGTGCTAGACCCAAGAGTTCACAGTACTTATTGAGGCACTTAGTAAAAATCTTGAGGAATGCAAATGAAATTTAAGCAATGTATACTTGTGGCATCTGTGGAGACAATAAAGAGAAAGGTTATTGTTGTCCTTTTATTATTTTAAAGAAATTAAATGTAGGAGGGAGGAGAGAAAGAGGAAAATAAATAAATAATAAATAAATAAAAGAAGGAGGAGGAGGAGGAGGAGGAGGAGGAGGAGGAGGAGGAGGAGGAGGAGGAGAAGAAGAAGAAGAAGAAGAAGAAGAAGAAGAAGAAGAAGAAGAAGAAGAAGAAGAAGAAGAAGAAGAAGAAGAAGACGACTACTTAAAACTATAAAAGAAGCCAAGGATGTTTATTTAATTTCTTTATTATTTTTTCACAATAATAAAAAATAAATTAGTCATAAGCAAAAATATCTTTTTTTTCCTCATTGGCGAATATGTATACAAATATTAAAGTATGCTGTACAGATGCAGTCCAGGTGGATTGCTGAGAATATAAATCCTGAACTAGTCTAGAGGTCCTTTTAACTTATACATCTCTCACTTTTTAACACAAGAAGCCATTTGTAAAAATGGATGATTAACCATGGATTTTTTTTAAAAATACCCATTAAATATGGATTTAAGTATGATACTGATATATTCGACATGGTATAAAATTTCCAGACTAAAAGCTGATTAGTATTACCAAAAAAACTGGACAAACATGGCAGTGGAATATATAAATAAATACAATTTTAGTCCCTTTTTTTTTGTTCGTTTGTTTGTTAAAAATACACCACAAAAAAATATCGCTTTCTAAATAATAGAACTATTTTGCTGTAGTGGCTTGATCTGCATAGACATCGTTTAGAATACATACTTTCCTATAAACATCTTGTATTTACAAATATAAAAAAATAAGTTATAAAAAAAGTATATCCTTCTTTATGTTGCCAGGTGGGGTTAATTTTAGGTTAGTTGGCACAGGGAAGGGGAGGCGGGGCCTCATTCTGCCAGTTGCCTAAATCTGGCTTCGTTTTCATGCCTCTGTTGAACAGAGACGAGAAATCTCTCTACTTTTGTATGGACCTGGCATAAACAAAGCTAATTTTCTCCAAACCACGAGCTGATCTTGTTTATTGCAAAGCCAACGGGGATCTGAGCTAAAACTGAATAGAGGGAACAAGATGGAATGAACCTTCTCTTCTTGAACTAAAATCATCATCAGATATGAA
>NC_080551.1:26802500-26942173 GCF_028640845.1 Ahaetulla prasina
TGGACACCGCTGCAGCTTGGCATGCAAGAGGGCAGACCGTCTTAAAGGAGCAGAGGAGTCCTGGAGATCTTCTTAATTACAGGTAGTCCTTGATTTGCAACCATTCATTTAGCGACCATCAAACTTACAATGGCACTGAAAAAAGTGACATGACTGGTTTTCACACTTACAACCATTGCAGCATCCCCATGGTGTTACATGATCAAAATCTGGGCACTTGACAACTGGGATGTATTTGTGATGGTTGATCCCTTGGAAGCCAGTTGTAACCTTCCCAAATGGCTTCCGACAAGCAAAGTCAGGGGGGAGGAAGCCAGAGCAACTGAACAATCGCATGAGTCATGTAACAACTGCAGGGATTTGCTTAGCAACTGTGGCACAGAGGTCATAAAATAGGGCACAATTCACTTAGCAACTGGCTTCCTTAGCAATGGAAATTTTGGGCACCATTGTGGTTGTAAGTGAAGGATTGCCTATATTCTCCCACATAGGAATAACAATGCAAGGGGAAAAGAGGGACTTTATTTCTTGGCAGTAACCTAAGTGGATGAAGGTTCCCATAAAGCCTCTGGAGGGGGCAGATGGGTCCTGGGGAAAAGACATTCACAGATGAAACCACAACAGTGAGAGCTTTGTATCTAACTTACTAACATTGCAGCCATCTGAGGGGAACCATAAGCAATTTGGCCATAGAGCAACCGAAATTTTTACCACAGTATCTCCGATCCCTCTGTCTGGAAGAGGCAGATCAGACGAAGCCAAACCATCCAGGTGGAGTCTGCAGCCAATGCTGAGCAGGAAGAACCCAGGTGCTCCACAGCAGCCAGGTGCTTCCCCCCCCACCCCCAAGCTCAAAGCCTTAGGCTGCTGGTCATGAAACTCCAAGAAGGGGCTTGTGCAGTCACCAACACACTCACTTTGAGAAGTCTGGCTGTTGATGAATTTCTTGACCAGAACATCTGTGGTCTGCGTGTACAAATTCAGGGCATACTTGAGAGACTGCAAGTTTGGACTTTTCTCCAGGAAGCTCTTTTTCAGCCCATTTCCTCCGGCATGAAAATATTGCTAAAAAAAGGGCAGAGATGAGAATTCATTCACCGGGTCTCGGGCCTCCCAAGATGATTTGAGTGGCCCAGGTGCCGTAGGCATAGGAAGCCAGTTTTCCTAATAGGAAGTTATCACCTTAACCGTGAGTTAAGCCAAAAGGTTGCTTTGGAAGACGACAGACGCCCACAGCCAGAAGCACCTGGTAGGGGGCTGACATGCTGTGGCTGAGTCAGCCAGGTGTTGCCTGGGGGGAAACACCCCCACAGATGCTCTGGCCAAACTGAGAGATGAGAAAAAGATGGAAAAGTCCATTTTTGTAGGATTCTACCTGAGGGAGGCTCAACTCTCCATTAAAGCTCTTGTCCCTGTTTCTATGAAACAGCTGACTAGGGAATGATGATTCAGCCCCAAGCAATCCGTGGCTCTTTTGCATTAAACACAACTTCCTGCAACACCAGAACTGGCTGGATTCAGCTTTTTGCTCCACACAGTAGCCCATCTCCCATCTCCCCCTATCCACCCCCATCTAGGCCACATGGCCTATGAACCAGGTCTCTCTGTGCTTGACTGAGCCGTGTCAAACATGGACCCATCAAGGCCACAAAAGGCATTTGACGGCACCCTCAGGTACGCAATGAAAAGCATAAACGCAGAAGGCCATGACAAGAAAAAGCTGTCATGCAAACAAGAATGGTTATGCAAGCTGGCTTGTAACTCTCTGAAATCTGCTGTCGATTTGTTGTGTTTCTCTGCTAAAGAACAGGCACTGAATTTTTCCTTACCTTTCTCACTGCTATTCCTACTACATCTTTAAAGTCCTGTGGCAATTCTATGTTTTTCCACTTAATAAATTTCATAATGCCAAATGAAGAGTTAAAACAGCTTTTAAAGTCTTGGGGGAAACTACATAACATAACTCCCACAATGAAGACCTCATCCCTTTGCCTCTTAATCACAGAATGATGAAAAAACCCTCTTTTTATCCTACCAGGCTTCTCAATTGTCCTGACCTTCTTGCCTCCAGCTGGGGCTGATGTATATTTAAACTGACCAAGTTAGCTTAGTCTCCTCTTGCTACTAAAAGAGAAACCTAATTAATTTATGGCATTTTTAAATGGTTAACTATTTTTGTCTTTCAAAATCCATGTCAACCCATTTTCCAGGTCCAAGGGATGATAGCCTGCTGGGCTGGTGCTTGAGAGTATCAGACTCAGGAGGTTCAAGGAATCTGGACAGATGGAGGGATGAACTCACTTCTACACCATCACCGCCTTCACTGCTGTTCTGCCCCAACCTCAACCCACTGGGCACACCCTCCTGCCACTCTACCTTGATGGTGGCCAGAACTACTTCCATTATTGCACACTGCCTTAAGGTCAGGCTTTTTGCTTCTTCTCGGATGACGTGGTCCTGGAAAAAACAACAGCAACTGAGGAACTGGAGGTGAGACATCTTCCTGCACCAACCATACCCTCCACCTCATGTCTGCAACAAGCCTTCTTGCCATGGGAATATTCCAACACGGTGGTCACGGTGGTCATCAAAGGAGGGGACATCATTCTCACTGCAGCCCCTCGGGTCTCTGAGAAAAAGCTCCCCAGGCTAAGATGGAGGAAGGGAAGCTGCACCAGGGCCATCAGCCTCCAAGTTCAGGTGCAAGCTATCTCTGAATTACAGTTGCTGAAGAACAGGATCAAAGGAGGCCATTGTCTCCTGAGTTTTGGGGTTTCCCAAGGCATCTGGCCAGACTGGCTCTTGGCCTCTTTCTCAAAGGCAAGCGCAGGCATCTCTGCCCCTCTCCTCGACCCAGACCGGCTTACCTTCAGCTTTGATAGCTGGCTGAAATCTTTGGCTGCACTGAGAATCATCGGAGGGCCCTGAGGAGAAGCCAAGGAGGGGAAGGTGAGGCACAATTCCCAAGCCATCCTCACCTCCAAGTGTGGGGCAGGGGAGGCCCAGTGCGGTCTCTGGTCCCTCGGGCTCTGTGTTCAGGGGAAGGATGCCATGCACAAATACAAAGAGGGCACCTCAAGGCCACCAGCTGAACACTCCAGGAGCGAACTGCCAGCCCATTAAGATAGACCAAATGAAGAATCTTGTTATTTTCTTGGCCCAGGTTCAAGTCCCTCTGACTGTTGCCTTAGTAGCGGTTCCCCCTCTACATCAAATGGCCAAAAGGAGGGCATAGCCCCACAGGAGCCGGCGCTGCACCCACTACCAGCCCTCATCTTTAAATGCTAAAGAGAGAACAAGAAGGGTACCCACCATTTCTTCTTGCAAAAGGAGCTTCATCTTTGGAACGTCTGCCCTTCACATGAGTGAAGGGCTGAATACCTGAGCACCTCCCTTGTCAGGGTGGGTAAGCTAAATTTTTGCAGTTGAATGCAGGAGGAGCTGCCCATGGGTTGGGGTGGCTTGGAGACTCACGGATTGGTCTGCCAGGGGTGGGAGCACAATCTGCCTTTCTATTTTGCTCAGGACCAACTTCCAGAGCTCTTTCAAAAGCCGTTTCAGAACAGTCTTCTCACAGATTTTTGCTGAGGTACTTAAGCTGCAAAGAAACAAACCATTTCTGTCTCGTGTCCTGATTTTGCCCATGTCAGCCAGAGGGATCTGCCAGCAGATGACCCCAGATGCAGCACACTAGATGAGGCCTCCTCAGGGAAAGCACAGATGCTTCCCCAGCCCCCTCCCCAAGAACTGTACAGGACGGAGACTTGGGGTCCAACCCTCTACCCTGAGGAGCCTTCCCTTCATAGGAAGGCCAAGGGAGCAGGAATAGCCAGGACGAGCTGCCAACCAAACCAAGCCAGAGGGTTGGGGAAAGGGAGCGATGAAGGGAGGGCTGGAAGAGCAGGAAGGTCTCATCCAGAAGGCTTGAGCATTAGAAGGGTGCTGGGCAGAGGCTTACTGCTTAGCACTGGTGCCCACCCTCCTCCCCCCATTTTTCCCCAGCTGTGGCACCATCTGTCAAACGTGCCAGTTCACTGGCACCCCCCTCCTGTGCTTACGTTTTGTCAAGGAAATCCATCAAGGGGCGCAGCACAATCTCAGCCTGCACGGCGCTGTTGCTGCCTGCTGCTCCTCCGTCTCCTTTCATCCGATTTAACTCCAGGCTCATTTGGGTCACACATTCCTCAATGAGAAGCTGGAAACTAGGAGAGGGGAGGGGAGGGGATCCAGATGCCTCCTGCTGCTGCCCACCACCATCTCTGTAATGCTGGGGTCCCTGCTGCTGCCCTCCTCCCCCTCCCCAGCTCTGGCTGCACCAAGGGATCTCATTGGGGTCCCGCAGGGATGCGGGAGGCAGGGGGAAGTGAGGAAGCTGCCTTGATCCAGGTTTCCTAGGGCCACTTGTACTGAAAGCCCTTTGCAAAGCATACACACCTTCTTTTCCTCCCTTTACTATTACTGCTGCTGCTGCTGCTGCCACCTCTAGGTCCTTGTTTCTTCCCCCCTTCCCTTCCCATGGATGCCAAAGAAACAGTTGTGTATCTGGAAATCTATTACTGTCTATGGAATATAGTAATAATCTGACTTTTAGGAAAATCCCTTATCGGTCAAGTTACTAAAACTGGAAACAGTGTCACATAAACACATAACAAAACCAGAACCACAGAATGCTAAAACCTGCTTTTAAATCATCTAAAATTTATCCAGACTGAAGCTAATTGTACAGTAACCACCAAATAGAAGCTAATTTCAACTCTAAGCTCCATCTGTTTTAAAGAAACCCTTGGTCATAGCCACCTGGCCCCTCAGAGGCACACAAATACAGGTATGTTTCTCCAACGAGCCCCTGTGCTGCCCTTTTTCCTTTCTGCAGGTGTCTAGATTAGATTAGATTAACAGAGTTGGAAGGGACCTTCTAGGTCATCTAGTCCAATCCTAAACAGGAGACCCTACACCATTTTTGACACATGAAGCTCCAATCTCTTCTTGAAAGCCTCTAGTGAAGAAGCTCCCACAACTTCTGAAGACAACTTCTGTTCCATTGGTTGATTGTTCTCACTGTCAAAAAATGTCTCCTTGTTTCTAGCTTGAATCTCTCCTTGAATCTCCTGGGCTCAAGGCATAGGGAGGCAGCTGGGGATCCATAGGAAGAGGAGGAGAGCCCCATGGAGAGGAACCTGTCCTTACCTGGCGCTGTAAGCTAGGCCGAGCTCATCTAGGACGCTGCTGAGCTTGGTCTGCAGCTCTTTCAAGGTCTCACTGGCCTCAGGGTCCAGCTGAAAAGAAGGCAGGGGCGAGATTAGCTGCTCCTCCTCCTCCCCCCTGACCTCCATTCGCTGGCATAATCAACAGGCAGAGATAAAATCCCCATCCATTAGACGGCATTAATGGAAAACCAGCGTGGAATTCAGCACTTCTTGGGCTGAAAGGGGAATATCCTGAGGCCTCTCAAGACACAAATGGCAGCTGCCTCTCCCTCTTTGGCCTGCCCTGGGGCCCCTGGGGAGGTGAAGCGGACCCATTGGGGGGGGAGGGGGGGCAACTCCGAGGTCCGGAAGTCGCCCCTCAGCTGTCAGGGCTCCCTCCCCCAAAGGCTCCACAGAGCAGCCCACAGCTCCCCATCCCACCCCACCCTTTGAAGCTGGTTGGATTACAAGAGGGGGTTTCCACGCTGTTTTGCATTAATGGTGGACAGAAGCCAAGCACCCGGCAATGAAACATGTGCAAGGAACTCTTGGAGGCCATGCCAGTTCTTGAGGAAGGACTGCAGAGAAGAAGCTGTTGGTGACAGTCCAGGAAGGCTGCGACTGTGCCGGCTTTTTCCCCAACACAGCTTGGCAGCACCCGGTGTGCTTCAAGCAAGCCCGGTGCCACCTGCATTCTACCCATCTCTCGGGCACAAGACACGCCACAGAGGCAGCACCTCTTGGCAAGCGCAGGGAGCCCTCAGGAAGGGCAGGGGACACCATGCAACCACCCCCCCCCCGAGCTGTCACAGAGAATGTGGGCGGGGGATTGAGAGAGCGGCTCAGGAACCTCACCCTCTGCCTCACCAAATTCACTCATAAACAGCAGCTGGGGGTTCGGGGTGCCTACAGCTTTCTGGAGAGCTCCCAGTTTTGTCCTGGATGCTGATGTTCCCCTTCAGGTGCGTCCCTGTTTGTGTGCCATGGGGCCCTGGAGGACACTGCCTGGAGTTACATGTAGTAAGGGGGGGAGCACAAGGAACTGAATCCATGGTACTGAAATGGTGGAGGCCTTGTTTCAGTCCAGGTGGGCAAACAGGTTCCTCGCAGCCCCCCTAAACTCCGAAATGTACATGGCCCAGCCTGGTCTCAGCCAGCTCCCCCCTTGCTGTCCCCGTGGCTGCAGGAGAATGGCTTCTTGCCCCAGGTTCTCCTAGGAGCTCCTGCTGCTTGGGCTGAGGGCCCCTCCACTCTCTCCTGAGCCCGAGTGGAAGGAGAAGGGGGTGCTATGTTCTGCAGTCCTTTAGTGAGGTTGGGGGAGATTGGGGAACTGATCATCTCTCGCCTGGACACAGTAGAAGGGAGAAAGTCAAATATAGTCCCCCTCCTGGAAATGTTGCAACCCACACTGGAGGTCACCCCGTGTGTGTTTGTGTGGAAGGGAGCACAAGGGAGCCTGTGCACGTGTACATTTGCTGCCGTTCCTTACACCCTTGTGGTGGGCCTTAATCTGCACCATCTGAAGGCAGCTCTTTCCTCTTGCCCAATCAGTTCCAGGAGTCAATCAATTGAAGTCAGAGAGCTTCAGATTAACCTGCAGCTTCTAATACTACCAGATCATTTTGAAAGCCAACTGCCTCATCCTCTGATTTTCTGTCCATGGAAAAATAGGCGCACAGACTGGGCAGCCAGGAGGATCTTTCTAATGACTGCATATCTCTGCAGGCACCCCTTTCACACAGAGACCCACAGACCTCGCCCGTGCAACTCTTCTGCACCCCAAACAAGTGGCTGGAAACAGGACACATGACAACATCACAAACCTCGTAGGAAAAGTGTTTGCCTTCTTGCTTCTTCTCAAGGATGGCAAATTAAAGGCAGTAGACAAAGACAGGATGACACATTACAGACAAACATGGGCATGCCCACTCCCCTGCCTCGAGCTATGACTGGCATGACTGGGTACAAATCAATTACATGCAAGGTGCCCAGAGAAGGCTAACCTAGACAGGTGGATGAACTTGCTTATTGGGTGAATCTCCCCCATGGCAGGGCATAGCAGAAGAATAATCAGGGAATGGAGCGCAGCTCTAGGCTGGCATCATATCTTTCTCTTGGCTTTTGGTCAGGAAAGAGAACCAGCTCTTTTGGCCTGGGAGCTCTTCTGGCATCATTGCAGTAGGAAGGGGCCAATGACTCTAGATCTGTTCTTCTCTGCATTTGGGGGAGTTGAAAAGGCAAAATGGCAAAATTGCCCCTCCCGCCTCCAAATAGAAACATTAGCAATGAGGGGGGCCCTCACACTGCTTAGCCCCCATGACAAAAAAGCCATATCTGACATCTCTCCAGAAGAAGTAAATGGGGAGGAGCTGCCTATGGCCTCCTATTGTTGAGCCAAAATTAAATAAGGTGACGGGCTCCCATCCTGTTGGAGGAAGAGAAGCTACTGGCTTCAGCACAGCCAATGCGGGTGCTCTACCCCATGCCTAAAGGCATGGAACCCAAGACGACTTAGGGCCGGGCCTATTCAACATCTGTCAGTCACTGACCACCCTGTCAGCCACTTCCTTTCTATGGCTAATGCTGCCCCCCTTTCTCTTGGGAAGAGTTTAGTGTTCAGTTGAAGGTGGCAGTCGACACTCACCTCTTTCCCACCCATGGCTTCAAACATCTTCTCAAGCTGTACTCGCAGCTGCTGAATGTTGTTCATCAAGATGCAGGGCTGGAGACCACAAGGACGAAAGTTGTCTTAGCTGCTGGGAGAGAACTGACTGGGCAAGAGATCACAAGAAAGGAGCAAAACGGCTGGTTCAGTAGTCCTCAAAGACCACCTGGAGGTTTGTAAGCCACCCGACCGAATGAGGTGCGGGAAAGAAGAGGTGCGTGGTGGCAAAGACCTCACCTGTTCTTTGTCCATTATTCGGCCAAGCCATTTTCAGCAGCAAAGCCCTCCCTTTCCCCTCCAAGTGATCAGCTTGGGTTCAGTGCCATTTCTCTCTCACTGGCAATTTCCACCACTGGGCACATAAATCTGGTTCTCTGCTTCCATGCCACTGAGCCTACCTCTTTTGACTGTGAGCTAAGCAGAACTTTAAATGTATCATTATGGTTATTCTATGCGGGATGGTAGGTATCCTAAAAGCTAGTTCCCCTTGTCCTTGTCCCTTCCTTCCAGGGATGGGATTGACAAGCAGAAGGACCTCCAAAAGGAAATTCAAGAGGAAAAACAGAGTGGAAGATGACCAAAACTGGTATAGCACCTGGGAAGAAGGAATGTTCTCTACTTTTCTAGGGATTATTCTGCCAATCATGGCCACCACATTGATGCCTTCTGTCCATTGTTGGAAAACAACTTTGGATACTGAAAAACAACCCATCCTTTCTCTGGACCCACCATAGTGCTGCGTGTCATGGATTCCTCAGAATCAGAAGACTGATAGGGAAAATCATCTGGCTCTCCACCCACCAGACAGCTGTGTCTGCTTTTGTACTAAGTGACAAACTTCTACGTTGGAGAGAAAGCAAGAATGTGCAGGTTTTGGCCAAGTGCCCAGTCCTAAAATTAGGAGACTGCCATGAAACATCAGGCCAAGTCAATCCTTCTAAGGAAGAGTCAGGAATCCAGACTTTCTGAAACATGGCTGGAGGATGGGCCGTACCACTCACTAATTCCTTGACTGACATGTCAGTCTTTAGGAAATCACGGGTTCTTGGGCCTCCTTCGCATCAACTGGACCTTGTTTTTCTGACAAAACCACCCCACTCCTAAAATTGGCCTCAAATTAATCTCAGTTGGCTTCTCCAGACTCAAATTGTTTACTGCTGCTTTTGTATTTAGCATCACTTCTGTCTTCATGAGGACTTTGTGGTAGGGAAGTTGGTAGAGTTTCTACTAAGCTTTGGGAGGAGGTGTCTTCAGCAGATCGGCTAACATTTATTTTGGGGAGAAAGGATTTCCATGGCCAGGAGTTGTGGACTCCTCATCAGCTGATCAGCAGCCTCAAGCTGCACAATGCTGGACAATACCTTTGGTTATCCAGTTGTCAAAGGCTTCGGAAAGAAAGGAGATGGCATCCTTCCACAGGAGGAACATTGCTATGGCAAGGCTGGGTCTGGCTTAGGCTGGGTATTGTGAAGGGCCCCTGGTTGTTCCCTTAGCCTGCAAAACTGCCTTTTGGGCTACTGATCAGTAAACAAGAGATCTCAAAATACTGAGGAAGTGATTTGCAGAGCAAACTGATAGGGTCACTATGCAACAAAGGAGAGCAGACAATTTACCTCCACCTCATTCCCCTTGTGGTCTTCGGTTCCCTATTGATCATACAATGGTTACAAAACATAGTATTAAATTTGAAAAAGTAGCAATCAAACTTTGCTCACCACATTTTCCTTATCACAGTAAGAACTGAAATCCTTTGTTATAATTGCAGCATACTGAGTAAGCACTTTGTGGATTATCTAGAACAAAAGAAAAAAGTTACTGTGGAACAGTGCTACTATTCTAAAATATGGCACCATCTGGGCCACTCTTAGAGTTGGAAGGAATGAAGCTAAGTGTTTGCCCTCAGAAGAGCACTGAGATCCTTTTTCATGCCAGACGCTCTGTGACAGGCCTTCCTATGCAGATGGCATTCATCTTGACATTCCTAGAGCTTAATGTATCCTAAAGACCAGTTTTTGGAAAATGATTTATAAAGAAGGGTCCAAGAAGATCCCCAAAAGTGTATCTCTTCTGGCTAAAACTGCGGAAGCCCAGGGAGGTCATTTACTAAAACTAAATAGGGGTGGGGGAGAGTTGGTGGGAAAAAGGCATATCACAGTGCCCCTTCCTAGAGACCAGGGAGTGCTTCAGTCCAATAAATGGAAACAGGCCACTCCTGGGAGCTTCCCTGAAAAGTTGGACGGGCATCTCTCAGGTCATCAGGTGAAGACGCTTCTGTTCATTTAGGCCTTTTTATAACTTCTCATCTTGACCCCTCCTTTTAATATTCATATGTTTGCATTTGTTTTTTTTCTTCTGAGTGGTAATGTTACATTTTATGTTTATTTATTATTTATTTATTTGATTTGATTTTTATACCGCCCTTCTCCCGAAGGACTCAGGGCGGTGTACAGGCATAATAAAACCGACAATACAATATACAAGTTTAAAATACGATTTAAAAAACTTATTTAAATTAGCCCAGTGATTAAAATTTACCATACTTTACCCGTTTAAAATTAATAAATTTAACAATTAAAATCCCAATTTAAGCCAGCCCCGCGCGGATAAAAAGATGAGTCTTGAGCTCGCGACGAAATGTCCAAAGGTCAGGTATTTGGCGTAAACCCAGGGGAAGCTCATTCCAGAGTGTGGGAGCCCCCACAGAGAAGGCCCTTCCTGGGGCCGCCAGCCGACATTGTTTGGCGGACGGCACCCTGAGAAGTCCCTCTCTATGGGGCGTCGGGTCTGTGGGAGGCGTGTGGTAACACCAGGCGGCCCCGTAAGTACCCAGGTCCTAAGCCATGGAGCGCTTTAAAGGTCATAACCAACACCTTAAAGTGCACCCGGAAGGCCACAGGCAGCCAGTGCAGGCTGCGCAGGGGCGGTGTTACATGGGAGCTACGCGTAGCTCCCTCTATCACCCGCCCAGCTGCAGTCTGGACTACCTGGAGCCTCCCGGCGCACTTCAAGGGAGCCCCATGTAGAGAGCATTACAGTAATCCAAGCGAGAGGTAACGAGCGCATGAGTGACTGTGCATAAGGCATCCCGATCAAGGAAGGGGCGCAACTGCCGAACCAGGCGAACCTGGTGGAAAGCCCTCCTGGAGACGGCCGTCAAATGATCTTCAAACGACAGCCGATCGTCCAGGAGGACACCCAAGTTGCGCACCCTATCCTTTGGGGCCAGTAACTCGCCTCCAACAGCCAGCCGCGGCTGCAGCTGACTGAATCGGGGTGCCGGCATCCACAGCCACTCCGTCTTGGAGGGATTAAGCTTGAGCCTGTTTCTCCCCATCCAGACCCGTACAGCCTCCAAACACCGGGACAGCACTTCAACAACTTCATTGGGGTGGTCCGGGGTGGAAAAGTACAGCTGGGTGTCGTCAGTGTACTGCTGGTATCTCACCCCGAAACCACTGATGATCTCACCCAACGGCTTCATATAGATGTTGAACAGCAGGGGCGAGAGAATCGACCCTGGGACCCCACAAGTGAGGCCCCTCGCGGTGACCTCTGCCCCCTGTCAACACCGTCTGAGACTGGTCGGAGAGATAGGAGGAGAACCACCGATATACGGTGCCTCCACTCCCAATCCCCAACCGGCGCAGCAGGATACCATGGTCGATGGTATCGAACGCCGCTGAGAGGTCTAATAGGACCAGGGCAGAGGAACATCCCCTGTCCCTGTCCCTCCAGAGATCATCCACCAATGCGACCAAAGCTGTCTCCGTGCTGTCTCCGGGTCGGAAGCCGGACTGGAACGGGTCTAGATAGACATCTTCATCCAGGTGTTGGGGCAGCTGTCGCGCCACGGCACTCTCTACAACCTTCGCAACAAAACGAAGGTTGGAGACTGGACGATAATTACCCAAAATAGCTGGGTCCAAAGAGGGCTTCTTAAGGAGGGGTCTCACCACCGCCTCTTTCAAGGCGGCAGGGAAAACCCCGTCCAACAAGGAAGCGTTGATAATCCTCTGGAGCCAGCCTCGTGTCACCGCCTGAGTGGCCAGTACCAGCCAGGAAGGGCACGGGTCCAGTAAACATGTCGTGCCGTGAAGCCTCCCCAACAACCTGTCCACGACCTCGGGAGCCACAGGGTCAAACTCATCCCAAATGTGCTCAACAAGACGTGCCTCCTCTCCCTCGCTTGGATCATCCCAAATTCGGTCCAGACCGTCCCTCAGCTGAACGATTTTATCGTATAGATAACCACTAAACTCCTCGGCTCGTCCCTGTAAAGGGTCATCCCGCACCTCCTGATGTAGGAGAGAGCGGGTCACCCGAAACAGGGCGGCCGGGCGGTTATCTGCCGACGCAATGAGGGTGGAGGCGTAGGAGCGCCTCGCTTCCCTCATTGCCACTAGGTAGGTCCTAGTATAGGTCCTAACTAGTGTCCGATCAGCTTCGGAGCGACTGGACCTCCAGGTGCTCTCTAGGCGTCTTCGGCGTTTCATCTCCCTCAGCCCCTCGGAGAACCAAGGGGCCGGACGAGATCTACGCCGGGTCAGAGGCCGCAAAGGCACGACACGGTCCAGGGCCCCGGCCGCGGCCTGCTCCCAGGCCACGACCAGTTCCTCAGTTCCGTGTTGATTTATCTTCTTTGTTACATTTAAACTCTTATTGCTTTTATTTCATTTGGATGTTCTCTTAAGCTGCCCAGAGAAACGTGTTATGGGGCAAGGTGGCATCTGAAGAAAGGAGACCTGAGAAATGGCATATGGCTTAATAAGAACTCTAAAATCCCTCCCAGAGGCCACCTCCACACGTGAATCGAGCGGAGGAGTGGGGCGCAGAGCAGAGAAGTTGGTTTCAGCAGAATTCTGGATTCCTGACCCTACTGTATTCTGGTTATCTTATTTCTCTTCCAGTGGATGGAAACCACATTAAAAAGCCATGGCTTTCTGTGCCTGGACGGATCCACAGAAATTACCCTGCTGCTGAATCTTAATGGGAATTCTATCAAGCTGGTATCTTGACTTCTTCTCTTGAACTCCCCAAGCATTCTTTATGTAATGTGTGAATTCCAAGTTTTCTACACAGATCTTTTTGCCTTGAGATTTATTTTGATATGCCACAGAGCTAGAAAGAGGAGGTACCCTTTGATGGGACAAAAAGCAAATAGTCTCAAGGCAGGACATCCATTTTATTCTGTTGTGATCAGCTTTCACATGTAGCTCAGGATCCACTACAAGGCAACAATACAACACAAGAGCACCCACCTTTGCAAATTTTCTCATGAGATGAGAAAGTGCTGCAGGATTAGGACATTCCAGCTTCTTTATGATCTCAAAGCTCTGGTTGAGCTGTGTGAAAACATCTACCACTGAGCAAGAGAAGAGGGCATGGTCTGATGTGGGCTGGAACTGCAGGGAGAAGAAAAAACAAGACATGCTGTGCAGAAGTCTGGTGTGAGGAGCTGCTTCTTCTCAAAAGATGTGACTGTGCTGTTGCTTCAGGGTAGTAGCCCTGCAGGACTGGATCTGAAGAAAGAGGGCCTTGGATATCATCCCAAAGTCTATCGCTTAGAGAGGCTGCAAGGTGGTGACCACTCAAGGGATCTTCCTGCTCAGGGACGTTGGCTGATACAACAGCAGTGCCTTTCCCTTTCTTGGGATCAGGCCACAGTTCCTGAGAGTTCTAGCTCCCCGCTCTCATTTTATGGGAAAAGGGCCAGCGATATCTAGCAGGGGTTAGGGCGGTGGGGGTTTGGCCTTCATTTCTTGATGCTGCTCACCCCATCTTTCTTGTCCCTTCCCAATGCGCCGTGGAGGAATTCCATGGAGACGTCCTCATTTTCATCTAGCCACTGCATAACAAATGGCTCAAACCACCTAGGAGTGGACATATACGTGTGGGTGGGTTTTCTAGGCAGTCTTTTGTCTTAAAACCAGATTCCACTAAATTCACATTAAGACTGTACACTCAGAGGAGAATGGATTGTGCTGCTGTAAATGGATGTGTCTTCTTGCCCCTTTCCACCATGATGGCACACAGATAAGAGAACTGTCTTTTGCAAATAGGGGTAGAAATCAGGTTAGTTTAGTGGCTCTTTCACTTATTCTGTAAATGGTAATAGCAAGAAACTGTACCTTACGGTTTGGGGGGGAAATGATCTAAAAAAGGAAATGCCATGTAGAAGTGAAGGCTGTGAGTTTGCCTTCTGCCTCCGTCAACAATGAAAACTGGATTGATCATCTAGTCTGCTGCCCTCTTGGAGGGCAGAATCTCTCCAAACTACCTTTTCTTCAGTGCAATGATGGAAAAATCAACCATGATTTCTCCATGGCATCTTTGTGAGAAATGAGGAGTCAAGGAAAGGGGTTGGGTTTCTTTGAGTTCTAAATGCACACCAGTTTTAAGGGGTTCCAGTTTTAAGGCAAGAGCTGGACAAAGAGTGAAATTAGTCTGCATTCAATTTGGAAATGAAAGCTCAGTGCGGTCCCCATGCAAGTCCCATCCCTACTTCACTTACAGAGAGTACTCAGGCACGGTGTCTCTGAATGAGGGGAGCTCTTGCACATATTCATTATAAAACCATTTCACTTTGAAGTGTAAATTCATATAGTCTGTGCTCTTGCATAACCTGTGCTTCTCATGTTCTGTAATGGACACAAGACAATACAAAGATTTAATAAAGCTGCAGTCATAAATAAGATTATGGTCTCCTGGCACACATTTTGACTCCAGAAAAATAAATCATACTGGACTTTCACAACTGGCAGCTGCTTAATTTAATAGCCTGAGTAAGCGAGCCGCTGCCTAAGGTAACCGAATGTTCACGCTGGTATTCCTCTTCCCCAACTGTGTCCATAGGCTCACCAGGAGCTGTGCTTGATGAATACAGGGAGCCAGCCAAGGATTCTACATTTTGCTTTCAGAAGTGCTCAATCCAGTGGTGAAATCTGAACTGGTTTACTACCGGTACTCTGGCTGCGCATGCGCGCTGCGTGCATGCATGCGCAGTGCACAGCACGCACCAAATGCAAGGTGCACATGTGCATAGTGCAAGCTGAAAGGAGGCACGGGGTAAGTAGAATAGCGTGCGAGGGAGGAGGGGGATCAGCTGTGGCGCGAAATCTTTTTTTCTTATTTTTAAAAGCCTTTTTTTTACAACCTATTTGGCTGAATAGGTTGTAAAAAAAATGCTTTTAAAAATAAAAAAAAGGCTCTGACGATCAGGCAGCTCAGCTGTGATCGTCAGAACCTTTTTTTTAACCTTTTAAAAGCCTTTTTTATAACCTATTCGGCTGAATAGGTTGTAAAAAATGCTTTTAAAATAAAAAAAAAGGCTCTGACCATCGCAGGGCTCAGCTGTGATCATGAGCACCTTTTTTTACCTTTTAAAAGCATTTTTTAAAAGAACCGGCAAGCAGGTGACCGGGAGATTGGTGGGCGTGGGGGGGGGGGGCAGGGATTTTTGCTACCGGTTCTCCAAACCACCTGCCACCATCACTACTGGATCAGCTGATCCAGTCCGAACCGGGAGCATTTCACCCCTGGCTAAATTCCAACCTTCTTTTGAGTAGATTGTGACCAAGCTGCCCTTCATCTCTCTGCTGTCCAAAGTTCTTGTCAAGTACGGCACACAACTTGAATACAAATTTTATGTGGTTTTTGGAAGCCCCAAGTTGAAGTCAACCTCTCTTCTCCTAACCAGATCTATTGCCAGTATGGAAGATAGTTCCTTAGGTGGGCATTTTGCTTCATCTGAAACCTAATACCCTGTTTCCCCCCAAATAAGACATCCCCTGATAATAAGCCCAATTGGGCTTTTGAGAGCATGGCAATAAGGCCAAGCACTTATTTCAGGGTTCAAAAAAATATAAAACAGGGCCTTATTTTCGGGGAAGCAAGGTACTAACCACATTGTCTGTTTCCCTATCATCTCCTTCCACTTCCTGTTGCATCTATTGTTTTTGGAGGGGAAGCCAAGCATCTTCAAAGACTCTCTCTAGAAAGAGAAGAGAATGGGGCCGAGTGGAATTGCCTCTCCTCCTGCCCCAACATGCATACCCTGAAGTTGCAACCTGCCTGACCACCGCTGCTCCCCTTACCTTCCAGAGCAAACTTCATATCCTGTGCAAAGAGGACCCACATGACCTCTGCGCTGATTTTGCCCATGTTCAGCTCCTGAGGGAACCTGCAAGGAGCCAAGCAGGGCGCAATTAGCTCTTCCGGCAGCAGGAAGCCTTTCTGGCTCCTTCATCCTTCCCAGCTTGAAAATCTGGGATCTTAAGTCAACCCGGGCAGAGAGGAGGAACCAGGAAAGTTTCGCAGGGCCAAGGAGGGTGCCCAGAAAGTGACTCCAAGGCTCCTCTGGCAACCATGAAGGAGGGGCCACCTAACAATAAGGAAGCAGAACTGCTGCCAAGGGAACTGGTGCAATCCTCCTCTTGGGAGGGTGCAAGGGTAGGTATTCTGAAGGATCCCCAATACACTGGAGCAAGTTGCAGAAAAGCCTCAGCTTGCAACATAAAGTCGGAGGCAATTGGAAGGGAGTTGAGGGATCTTAGCTCAAGAATGTTGGCCTTTCTCGCCTTACTGGTTCAGGACAGGAGTGTAGGTAGCTCCGTCTTCATCAATGATGGTGATCATCAAGGTAATGAGCTGGGTCCAGAAATCCAAATTCTTAATCGTTGGACCCTGTTCCTCCCGAGGAATATCTTGCTTCTTACCCTGTTGGCCAAAATAAATAAAATGCTGCACCTGAGTTTCTCATTTCCAATGCTTAGTAAAAGCCCTGCAGAAAACACTTTCCAGGATTGCTATTTTTGGCAACTATTCCTCCTCGTTCTCCTCTACCTCTTGACACCCCAAAAGAACATTTCTAAAAGGATCTCTGTATAAGCACTTTGTGTCTGCTCAGAAACATCCTTTCTTGAGAGAGAGTTCTCGTCTTAGGCGAGGAAGTTACCCTCCTGCCTAGTTATGCACCATATTGCCTCTTAGCAACCACATCGATAGAATTTCTCCAAGATGGTCTTTCCCCAACCTGATTCTTCAGGTTGTCTAATGGTGCACCCCCTGCCACCATCCACCCACTTTCCTTCTCTTTCCATGTGCCTTTCCCAGCATTTCTCAAAGGCTCCTTGGTGCTTTCTGAGCTTGGTGGTTTTCTTGCAGATGTTTCATGAGTCTCACTACGAAACATCATCAGCGCTGGTAGGCTCTTAATTTATATTGTAGTGGCTTACGCTGTTAATGTTGGTGGTTCTTTGCTTGGGCTGTTAACTTGATTGGGGTTTTGTTTATTTCTTGATTGCTGGTCGACGTTTTTGATTGACATTAATCTTGGTGTTAATCTATGCTCATCTAGGTATTGAAGGGTTAGGGGTTTTTTGTTTGTTTCTGGCTTTTTGATTGACTCTTTTGCACAATATTGATTGATTTATATTTATAGTTCTATAACCCAACAAGACAGACACAGACTTCAGAGGAGAATTAGAACTGCAGAAAAAATAATTGCTACCAACCTGCCTTCCATTGAGGACTTGTATACTGCACGAATCAAGAAGAGGGCCGTGAAAATATTTACAGATCCCTCACATCCTGGACATAAACTGTTTCAACTCCTACCCTCAAAACGACGCTATAGAGCACTGCACAACAGAACAACTAGACACAAGAACAGTTTTTTCCCAAACGCCATCACTCTGCTAAACAAGTAATTCCCTCAATACTGTCAAACTATTTACTAAATCTGCACTATTAATCTTCTCATCGTTCTCATCACCCATCTCCTTCCACTTATGACTGTATGACTGTCACTTTGTTGCTGGTAATCCTTATGATTTATATTGATATTGTTTCCTGATTGCTTATTTTAGCCTATGACTATCATTAAGTGTTAAATCAAGTGTTAAATTTATACCCTATGACCATCATTACCTTGATGAAGGTATCTTTTATGTACACTGAGAGCATATGCACCAAGACAAATTCCTTGAGTGTCCAATCACACTTGGCCAATAAAAATTCTATTCTATTCTATTCTATTCTATTCTATTCTATTCTATTCTATTCTATTCATAGTTCTAGACCACTCATGCATCTCCCTTGCATGTAGATTTTGTTTTATGTTTATGGATTTATTGATGGCTGATTTGTCAGAGTGCCAAGCTGAGAGCTGCCAAACAAGCTAATGATAAACAGTCCAACCAAAGAACCACCAAGACCAGGGATGTCAAATTCAATTTCATTGAGGGCCACATCAGGGTTGTGTTTGACCTTGGAAGGCCAGAGTGGGTGTGGCTAGGGTGGGTGTGGTTAGCTTGACATCACTAGTGTCGGGGGCGCCTGTGGTAGCCTGAGCGCTCTGCCAGCAAAAATTGGTTCCCGAGCTCCATTTTCGGCTGCAACAGCCTCCTGCAACTCTCTGTCAGCGAAAAAGGGAGCTCGGGAGGGCCACGTGCAGCCCTCCTGAGCTCTATTTTCCCTGGCAGAGGCACCACGGGCCGATCCTTTGCTGTTTCCAGGGTGGCCCTGCAGGCCAGGTCTAAACACCCTGTGGGCCAGATCCAGCCCCTGGGCCTTGAGTTTGACACCCTTGGACCAACACTATTAGAGTTCAATAGACTAAGCAGGACCCTAGGAGGAACACTACCCCACTCTTTGGTCTTCCAGTATGGATAATTTAATTGCCAATCTCCTGTTTTTCATGGTTTTAAACCTGGTGTAAAGGTAGGACAGGACCAACCTCTCTCTAAGTGCATCTGAGGCCTCTTGAGCAGAAGAAGCGCGAAGGCACTCACCTGGTCCATTAACTGAGCATACAGGTCATGGCAGTTATCAAAAATATATCTGTATGTGGAATCCAAGCAGGCCCGGACACAGTCTTTCACAACGGTGCTGGCTCGAGGGGGACTCGGCAGCTCTAGAACCTAGGCAGGGAGGCACAGAACTGACTTACAGGCTTCTCCACTCTTACCAGCCATTAGTTTTGGCAACTTACCAGACACGAGAGGTCGCTAGCTGCAAGGTAACTGTTATCTTCCCTTCCACTGGCTTTATTCAAAGTTTAAAGCCAATATTAAAAAAGAATTCTGGAAATCTCCTGGATTTAGACTCTGATATGTAAACATCTAGGAGGAAGCTGAACTTACTTTCAGGCGAAAAAATGCAATGCTTGTCAGGAGATCGACAGTTGATTTTAGGTCCTGAAGCCTCTCCGGACTGCTGGCAGGAAAATTATCCTGTAGGTGAGCAGAACCAAGAAACGTAAAAGTCTGTATGGCAGGCGGCCAAGGAGGGGTCCAGGCAGACAGACCCTTTAGCCAGAGGAAGAAGCCCACCTTGCCCATCAACAGTAGGATGGAAGAACTGCCCCAGGCTCCACCCACACTTCTTGATCAAAGCCGGAGACATCCCAATCCTGTGCTCCATTAGTTCCCCTCCTGCTCAGCTGGCACAGCTAATCAAGGCTTTAGCCCAAATCTGCAACCTTCCCATGAAAGAAGGGGCATAGCTTCCAGTGTCCCCATATGTTCTACACGAGTGAGTCAGACTGAGCTGAGTCAGATTATCCCCCAAATCACCTTCCTCCCCATAACCAACTTTCTGCTTTCTCCTTGAAGAGAGGGAAACGAAGAGCTAAGAGTTGAAGGCCTCTCAGATGCCAAACAGAATAACTGGTGCTTTACAGCAGCTGCAGAGTGGAAGACAGCCAGTTGACGGGCAGCGTGACTTGGCCCACTAGCTACTCCATCATGGGGCTGCCCCAGGGGTGAAATCTAAAAATATTTGCTACCTACTCTGTGGGTGTGGCTTGGTGGGTGGGTGTGTCCTGTGACTGAGTGGGCGTGGTCAACTCAATGTTTAATAGTTTTTAATGGGGTTTTATTCTTATTTTAGTTTTTATTGGCCATAATTTGAATTAGTTTTTTATATTGTTCTTAACTCGTTTGATGTCTTCTATATGTATTTTATTGGCTGTGAACCGCCCTGAGTCCTTCGGGAGAAGGGCGGTATACAAATTGAATTAAATAATAATAATAATAATAATGATGATGATGTCACTCACAGCCATGCCCACTCAGTCACAACACCCCACCACCAAGCCACATCCACAGAACCCAGTAAGGGGGGGAAAAAATTCTATTCTGCCTTTTCCCTTTCCCTCGCCACCTGTTCTCCCTTCACCTAGGCCCCGGAGCTGCCACCTGCCTCAACAGGGTCGGGGAATGTACCATTCCCCAACTCCGGCCTTTCTCCAGAGCTGCCGCCCACTCACCACCCGCTCGCTGCCTGCTCGCCCTTTGCCTTTGGTCAGGGGCCGGGGCCCAGGGACGCCCCATTCCCTGAGGCCCGGAGTTGCCCCCTGCTCACCGCTTCCTCAACCGGGTCGGGGAATGCACCATTCCCCGATACCAGCCTTGTCCCGGAGCCGCCGCCCGCTCTTCCTTCACCACGAGGCATATACTTACTTTCCTCCAGTGGCTGGCTGCTGGGAAAGGCAAGCATCCAAAAGTTACCGGAGTTGCTCTCCTTGAATATGCCGCCTTGTTCTATGCGCCGGCTGCGCAAGCGCACACCCAACCTGCCGCTGATAAATAGATTAAATGGGTGTGCGCTTGCGCAGTCGGTGCATGGAACACGCAGCAATGGCAGCAGAAGATTAAAGGAGAGGGACTCTAACTTTTGGACTCTTGCCTTTCCTGGCAGCCAGCCACTGGAAGAAAGTAAGTATACGCTGCGTGGCGAAGGAAGAGCGGGCAGCGGCTCTGGGACAAGGCTGGTGTCGGGGAATGGTGCATTCCCCGACCTGGTTGAGGCAGGCGGCAAGCAGGGGGTGGTTCCGGGCTCTCAGGGGAATGAGGTATCCCTGAGCCCTGGATGAACGGCGAAGGGCGAACAGGCGGCGAGCGGGCAGTAAGTGGGCGAAGGAAGAGCGGGCGGCAGCTCCAGGGAAAGGCCAGAGTCGGGGAATGGTGCATTCCCTGACCTGGTTGGGGAAGGCGGTGGCTCCGGGGCCTCGGGGAATGGGCCCCGGCCCCTGACATGAGGGCGAACAGGTGGCGAGCTGCCTTCCCGGTGTTCTGGTGTCCAGCTTGCGAAGGCTGGATTGCGGGCCGTGGACTGGTTCGGGGGCGTGGACAGCCAGCGATTGCTACCGGATTGGCGAACCAGAACAAAACTCTGCTACCTACTCGTCCGATCCGGTAGCATTTCACCCCTGGGCTGCCCTCTGCCTGAGTTGGGCTTCGATCAAAATGGCTGGTTCTCCAGAGAGTGGGGAGAGGCAGAAACACCTATTTGCTTTGGAAGACGGAAAGCATACCTACCCTGTATTTAGAGAGATCAATCCTCAAGGAATTGTGCAACTGATCCAGGAGTTTGATGAACTTTTCTCTCTGCATGGTAAACACACGGAGCTGTCAGGACCAGCTGAAGAGAGGGCTATAGTGGTGGTCCACAAATTAGGAGCCCACAGGAGGGCATGCTCTATCCTGCTATCCCCAGGAAGAGCCAGCCTGGGAAACAACAGATGTGACCACCCGCCCAATTCCACTGACAAGTGCCATCTTCCTTGCTATGCCAGCCTCTTTGTGGAAACTAGTCTGCCGGCTGTAGTTGGTTAAGACAGTGGTTGGAGAAATAAAATCCTGAGTCAGTAGTCAAGGTCAGGAGCAGCAGTGGGCCTCCAGGAAAGCTCAGTTGGATGCATCATATTTTCCCCACCCAATGGACAGGCTGAAGTAAGTACTTCCTAAAATCGCAGCTGCCTCCAGGCTTTGGTTAAAAGATTGTCCTTTAGAGGAAAAGTACCTCTTCAGCACTCAGCATGCCCCTGTCTGCTACAATGCTAGAGAAGGTAAGAAGCCAAGAAAATGCATTCCCGATCAGGAGATCTCAATAGGGGTCCTGGGCAGGCACAGAAGAAATTGTTCTACTCTTTTATGCCCGTGAGGTCACTTGCTCATTCTCAACTAGCCTGTTCCCACATGGTCTTGGGTGATCAGCCAGAAAGAAAGCGAACTGCACCACCTCAAGAAATGGAGCAAGCAATGAAAGCCAGCCTCTGAGAGGGCTGATGTCTGGGGGGCTGCCTGCCAACTGTTTCTGAGATAAAGAGGGCTGTGCCTTGGCCAACCTGCCGAACCACAGAGAAGAAAGAGCATTCCTTCCCTTCAAGAAGCTTCTGCATCAGCTACAAGAGTTCATGTCTGCCTTACTGAGATTGTATTTATACAGAGGTGCCATGACATCATGATTTCTAGGAAGTCTATGCTCTTACGCTAAAACTTTTTATTTAGCAAGAAATAAATTTTAATAGTAAGATGTGAATCAGGCGTTTGGAGGTCCAGCCGCTCCGAATCCGACCGAAAACTAGTAAGGTCTTATATTCAGACCTATCTAGTGGCAATAAGAACGGCAAAACATAATTATTTTTCCGCTCTTATTGCATCAGCAGATAATCGCCCAGCCACCCTGTTTAGGGTGACCTGCTCCCTTCTTACGCAGGGGGCTCGGGAGGACCCCTTGCAAGGTCGTGCTGAGGATTTTGTACAGTATCTGATAAAATCGCTCGGATCCGGGACGGACTGGACGCTGATTGGATAGATTCAGGCGGGATGACGGGGATGGGTCTTGTAGATACTACCTGGGCTGAGTTCGATCCTGTGACTCTCGAGGACATGGACAGGTTGTTGGGCAGGCTGAATCCCACCACATGTTTATTGGACCCGTGTCCCTCCTGGTTGGTACTGGCCACACGGGAGGTTACGCGAGGCTGGCTCCTGGGAGTTATCAACGCTTCTTTGTTGGGGGGCATTTCCACACTTTTGAATCAAATCTCTAAAATCAGTATTTACAAAATCTTTATATTCACACAACTTACCCATTGCAGTGAGCAAGGCTAAGTGTTTTGGAACTGCATACATTTCCTTAGAAACTGTGAGAATAATCAATGTTTATTTCCCTGAGTTTAACTTAGGGCGCTTGTGGCTTCTCCATGACCCAAAGCTGTTAACTAATTGATTTTATTCTATTGATTGATAAAGTGATTAATCAATTGCAGGACTAGCAATTCCATCCTCTTCCATCCACCACCACCCCCAAACAATCACCCATCAGGTAGGCTGGAACAAGGAGAAAGACGCTCTTCTTGCCACGTGTACAGATCAGGGTCTGGTGACTGCCGAGCTCCCCAAGGCCACACCTTTCCCTAATGTTGCCTGACTCTTAAGTGTTTGTGTGTGTGTGTCTTTCTCATTCTACCCTCATCTTGCTAGAAAGGCAGGCTTCTACCACATTCAGCAGGGGTTGAAAGAACAGAAAGTCATACTGCAAAAAGAAAAATGCTTTCTAAAATACATAAACAACACCAAAGGAAAGGGATTTGTCCCTCAAAGAGACAATGCATAAAATTATAGTTTCATCATAGCACTTCTACAAGGCACTGGAAGAGCATTCTTAAGACCAGGACAAACTTTCAGGAAACAGGACTGAATCTTTTAGGGTTAACTGAATTGATCCTACTAAAATGATGTATTTTCATGGATTTGTTTTATTTTCATAGATGAAAAACGTATGACTGTTTTCTGTGAGTTTTTAATTAATCTTAGAGCTTAGGGAAAAATGAAACTTTCCTGTATTCATAAACTGGAATACAGACTGTGAGGAGCAGTAGAGGAAAATCACACTTACCCCAAAGTTAGTGGCAGCAAATCGATCAGAAGCAGAGACACTGGTGGTGGCTGTGGTGTGAGCATAAAAAGCATTGATGTTGGCTAGTAAAGTGCTCATAACAGCTGGAACACCAGGGCACATGTATTTGGAAGACAGGCAAGAGAAGTGCCTGAAAGACAAACCAAGGATGGGGCTGCTATCCAGAGGCGCCAGGTATCTCTTAGCAGCAAGGCCGAAGGACTTAAGTGCCCTAGGCCTGTGAAACACACAGCTTTCTGTTGGAGCTGTCCGATTTTGTTCTGACTCCTGATTCTTGAAAATTCTCCCCTGCAGGGCTTTGGATCAAGACCTACTTATTCTCTGGTAGAACTTGCCAGAGGATGGATTTTGAGCAGGCTGCCACAGGCTGCAGACCCACACTTGGCTCCATGTCTCGGCCCCGTATCCCCCAGAGCAGCAGGTCTGCCTAAGGCTGCCTTTCAGTCAGTGAGCACCCAAGAGAAATCCATTCACAAGCACAGCAGGGGTCAGGATGTATGCCTCTTTCTCATCTCGGATCAGGCACCAGCATTCAAAGGTCAAACCCTAACAAACATTCCCTTTGGGCAAACTGTGGCTGCCTGCAGGAGCCTTGGTGCCCTTGGTGGAAGCGCTGATTATTTATTTATTTATTTATTTATTTATTTATTTATTTATTTATTTATTTATTTATTTATTTAGTCACAACAGTATATATAAGCATAAGCATGAAATAATTATACGAGTTGGATACTATCAAGGGGAACATTAGGACAGGAACGGTAGGCACTCTGGTGCTCTTATGCACGCCCCTTACAGACCTCTTAGGAATGGGGTGAGGTCAATAGTAGATAGTCTTTGGTTAAAGCTTTGGGGACTTTGAGAAGAGACCACAGAGTCAGGTAGTGCATTCCAGGCATTAACAACTCTGTTACTGAAATCATATTTTCTTCAATCAAGATTGGAGTGGTTCACATTAAGCTTAAATCTATTGGAGCTTGGCTGCACTGTAGAAATTCATTAGTATAACAAGTAAAATGGATTTAAAATGATAAAGCCTTTACAAAGAGCTTTATCTTTCTCCTGGGCACAGCTAAAAAGGTGTCATTCAATGCTGAAATAAAATAATTTGGTTTGTCAAAACCCATTTCTCAAAAGGGAGGCAGGCAGACTTCTTTGCCTTGCCGGTCTCCCTGAAATTCCAACCATATGGGCTGTGTGTGGACATCATGAATTCTTACATGTTGAGAACCATCAACTGTTTCGATTTCATCTTCTTGGAGAAGATGAGAATGATGAACTGGAATTTCAATGCTGCCTCCTTGTTTGCTTCTAAATGTGAACAGCTCTATAAATGAGCTGGAAAGAGAGGACTTCCTCAGGCTAGGGAACACTGACCAATGCATATGGAGGAGCAGGACATCTCCCCTCAACTGTATGAGAGATTTCTTTAGCCTTGGCACAGTTAGTAGATGCCTGCTTCTCTCTCTGGACATCTCTCTCTTCCGTTTTCAGCAGAAGCTTCCTCCTGATCTGTCCAGGTGACAGCATTATGGCCTTGCCACAGTGAGCAGCTGACAAGGCCTGCCATACCCTTGCAGACTCGATCAGTGAGATACAGCCTCCCCCTCCTGACACCTTCACACTTTGAATGCTGCCTTGTGCCGTAGCTTGGATAGCATTGTCCTCTGGACTGGGCCACTGGGGATCTGGGATCCTGAAGAGAGGATACCAAACAGTTTGGCCTAAAGGAAGCAGCTGGTGATCACAGGAAAGAGAAATCTGCATTTCCACATCTACAGTGTCCCACTGTGACTGGGCAGGCTATACGCTCTTCTGCCAGGGGTTTCCAAACTGCTCTCGCTAAAGAGAAGCCTTAGGAAAAACCTGGGGACAATCCACTAAGCCACTGACTGAAGATAGGATGCTACTTGCGTCATTGCTTGGTAGATGTTTTCGACTCCATAGCGCATTGCAAATTCATCAACAATCTCTTGTGCAGCGTCTTCAAAGTAGACCTTCCAGGCATCCTCTCCTCTGACTGCTGGGATCTGAACAGCTCCACCTGCTTTCACCTCAGTCAAGTAGTGGAAGAGGCTCTGAAAGAAACACATTTTTCATTTCAACCGGAAATTTCAATTTCTGGCTACTATCAGAGAAGATAGAATTACATTATGCTTAAGTTTTCATTAATCCTTTCTTTTGTTGTTGGGCTAGAAGTGTGATTAGCGCCCTTGATCCTTATCCTGGGCACTTGGGGGAATAGCACCACCATTCCAGATAAGGGTCAGCCAAGAACGGCTGCAAGGGGCCCTCCTTTAACAGTGGGAAGGGCTCCTCTCTTCTGCTCATCCTGGGCTCTGCTGGAGTGCTGCAAGGTGACGGGAAGTGAAGGCTTTGGCCCCTTGGCCTTGCAGTAAGGCTCAGCTGTGCCACCTTTGGCCGTTCTCTACCCCAGCAGTTCTTCATACTTAGCTGGGATGCTGCTTCCTCCCCCCACCTACCCTATAATTTTTAACCCACAGAAGAGCAATCCGACTCATTTCCACCAGCTGCCTCTTCTCAGACCCAGGAAAACTCTAATGGCAGATGACTCTTCATGGAGATATGCTGAAGGGAATGCCATTCCTACCACATACCTCATGTAAGCAGGTGTACTGCATGTGATATGGTGCGACCTTCTCTTCTCCTTTGATTTCAACATTGAGTTTCAGCCGAATGGCCCCAGAAACGGCAGATTTATCCGTGCGCTTATCTAGCAAATAAGAAGAAAGGGGACGTGTTGGCTGTCGCAAAGATCAGGAAGGAAAGAAAGAAGAAGGGTGCCCTGAGGCAACCTCCAGGTTCTGGGATTAGGGGAAAGCACTTGAAATCTCTAGGATCCCAAGAAAAATGCCTGCCCATAGGTTGTGGGTGGTGTGGGGAAAGGGCTGGGCTCCTTTCAGAGACAGGAATCACCTACCCAGGTTGTACCAGACATCCATTTCCCCACTCAGAGTTCTCACATCGATGATAGTTTGTCCCAAAAAGTCATCCGATTCTTTTTTGAAATGCTGCTTCACTCGTGACTTAATATCATCGTCTTCATCCCAAACTCTGACCTTTATTCGGTCTGTGGAATTGTGGCATTCGCTGCAAAGGAAAGGCAGGGAAAGCTCAGGGGCTGGCTGGAGCAAAATGCAAGTGTGTTTGGGTTTAACTCTTGATCTCTTAGGGGAAAGAATTTGCCTTTGCTTATTTGTGGAAAGTAATTTATGTCCTGTCTTACCAAAAACAGTCAGAGAACAAATCTAGGTCACTGCATAAATAACTCCATTACTGTGATTCTTTCCAGCCAGTTATCATTAATTAGACCTCTGGTCTTCCAACAACCACATGTCTTCTTTAGCCCAAAGCATGGCTCTCAAGATGAGGTAGAATTTTCAAGGCTTGAGAAGGAGAAGTGCAAACAACCAACAGTCCGCCCCCCCCTCCCACAAAGGAATCCCGGGAACCATCTGCTGCCTGGATCCTCAAAGGTTTCTATGTTCAAATGCTGGCCTGGACATCAGCCTTGCAAAGTTCTGGGAGAACAGAGTCCTTGTTAACCAACTGCTGTTGTGTTCTTTGCCTCAGGGGCTCTTTGTGCTACACCTGCCTCACAGATGCTGTCCAAGGGCCAAGCTCTTAAATGGATTTATCCCTCAGAGTGCTGGTGCTGCTCCCTTCTCCCAGGGTTAGCAGCATTTTTGCACAATCAATTGTTCCTCACAATGAATAATTGAAGAAGAAAAGACTGCATTTCTGCCATGTCTGGCTGAATAATGTAATCTAGGGGGGAGCTACAGCCAAATGGGGCGGAGTCTCTCACTCTGCTAAGCACACTAGGCAGCATCCTTACTGTTTTAATTCAAGACTTGAGCAGGAACCAAATTTATTTACCAATTTTGGAGAAGATAGTTGTGGGGGGGAGGGCTCAGCTCCTTTGTGAAAGAAGCAACTTGCTCATTTGAGACTCCTCCACCCCACCCCAATGGCTCAAGACACCAAACAAAGAGCTGCTAAAATGAACCACTCCAATTTTCTGGGAAACCCAGTTTGCCACATGTCTGGTGAGGTCCCTGCAATTCCAAGGGACACTTAGGTCTCTCCAGCTTGCTGACCAGAACCATTAGGATCTTCTGCTTCTTTCTTGTTTTGACCAGAGGGGCTTATTCTGGCTCCCAACCATTCAAAACTCAGGATGCCCCCGTCGCCTCAGGTTCAGGCTCTGTTTGGAGACTACACTGGAGGTAAGTGACTCCAGGTCTTTTTATGAAAAGGAGCATTTCCTTCCCTCCAGCCTTGAGAATTTCAGCTTTTAAACCCTTTCACCTCCTTGCCTGAGCAACCTGTTTGCAGAAGGCAGTTTGCTTTGTATTCCTGGCTTTAAATTTCAATATACCATACATTGGACTGAGTTGGATTCAATTTTGCTGCATACAAAGGTGTGATACTCTGAAATCTCAACCTTTCCGCCCCTCTCCTCCTTCAAACAAGGAACGCTTCAGCTCAACTTGCCCTGCATTTCCTCAAGAACTTCTCTGCCTCTCTTTCCTGCCCACCATCATCTACTCTGCCAACCCTGGATTAGAAACAGATATGGCCCTTCGGAAAGGAAGGAATACCAGTTAACACGATATTTTACCAATTCATAGGGTATGGAAGTAACACCAGTTCATAGACCCTGCAGCTGTTTACATTTAGAGATCCATTTCATTTAACCCACTTTATGGTTACGACTCTGCCAGCAGCCTCTTATGCATCTCCCATCTATCTCTAAGCCGATTACGACTGAGATAAGCGGTAGTCCAGGTGAAGGTGAAAGACAGCCCGAAGGCATAGCAAAGCACTTGCAGACCAAGTGTTATTCAATTGCAGTAAAATCTCCCTTTTGAATGGGGCTTGGGCCATCCCCACTCACCCAGCCAGGCCAATGGAACTGGGTACAGGGGCATGGAGCCTGTGGCTTTCAGGGGGTCCTTCCCTCAGGCCATGAGATCTGCAGTCCTTGGGAGCTTGCAAAGGAGCGCAGGGACATCTGAGACCTTTCAGATCCATTGTAGCTGGCACTACTCTGGTTCCACACTGGATTCCAGGATTCCTTTGGACTGCCCCATTAGTGCCATTGTCTTGTTCCTCTCCATTTTTTTACCCTGACCTACAAAAGGCTACCGTGGAAAGCCTGGACTACTGAAGTCTGTGCCGCATCTACCCAAAGATAGTTTCTATCCAGAACTCCAAAAGGCCGTGAGACAACAGCAAGATGCACATGCAGGTTCTGCTGATAGAAAACGGTCACCAGAAATGAAAGCAAGTGGTAGGCTGCCAGTGGACACTGTAGGTTTAGCAAAAGAGATGAGCCCTACAGCCCACTGGCGTTGAGGCAGATGCTGCAGAGCTGCTACTTGGAAGTAAGCTGTTGTTGCAATCCCTCAGTGCGGGACACACCCAGACCCACCAGGAGCTTCTTATTGGGAATTATGGAAATGTCAAAGACCTTTAAAAAACATGGGAAACAAAAGAGTGTCTGACCAGCTTGGCAGTTTGGATGATCTGGAAGTTGATACTGGGTACAGGGACCTGGGTACAGGGACAGCTTGGAAGTTGATACTGGCTGCAGGGACCTCCAGAAATAAACTGGGTGTGGGGGTTATTGAAGTGGAAAGGAAATATTCTCCATTCCCACAGCATTTCCTTTCCACTTCAATACCTCTCCGCCCACACACTGCTTTATTTCTGGAGCTCCCTGTACCCAGTATCAACTTTCCACTAGAGTTAGAGGAAGTGAAGAAGTGAGTTCTGGAGGGCCATCAATTGTCCTCAAGCTACAGTGAGAAGCAGTCCAAACTGCCCACAAAGAGCTTCCTCTTTCCTTGTCACTGAGACACTGGAATTTCATTAACCCCATCATTTGCAAACATGTAGGCAACTCAGATTCCTTCCCAAACTCCTTTAAGGTTTTAGCATCAGCATCTAAGGCATCAACACTACATTGAATAAGTCTGAAGTAGCAATTCCCAGAGTTTAAAAACAGGTCCGCCCCACCATGAATGAAAAGGAGACCAATCAATAAACCGAGCACACCAAGGAGGGTTCTGAAACATTTTCTTTCACTTTCCTTAACTGGATGTGGAATAGAAAAGAATCAACATCTTCACTAGGATGCTTCTCTTGCTGGTAACATTTGCCTTTTCCACCAAACCAGAACTCCCCGACTGCATGAGCTGTCAGCCAATTGAACGCCTGCCATGTGAAGTGATAACTTTTCCCTTGAGAGCTTCAAACATAGGGCAGACACTCATCTGTTAGAGATGCTCTTATGGCTCCCACACCAAATACGGGGTAAGCTGGATTGCCTCTAAAATCCATCCCAACTCAATGATTCCATGGGTTGCATATCCAAACACATATGCCATTAGATTTTTAAAAAGGATGGAATAGGGATGAGAGACGGATCAAAGGTTAAAAAGCTAGATTGACAAGAATATTTTTCTCAATACAATAGCCATATTTTCTTTCAAAGCAAACATGGGATTATTTGAAGACCAAGCAGGATCAAAGATACAATTTGCATAATGTAAAATAAATCCATACTTGTAATCAGAAAGCTGTAGATTCTAAATCCTTGGCCATTTATTTTAATCTCTCATAGATCATGAATACACTGAGAAATGTTACAGTTAAAAGACATCACCAGTCCAAATTTAAAGCCCACAATAGTAGCAGAAATAATTATTTTAGAATCAGCATTTTTTCTCCCACAGCAATCAAAACTAGTAGAAGAGCCCCTGTCAGGTTTCAGCATGTCTCAGAAGGAATCCTTGCTGATTTACAGACAATCTTGCTTTAAACCCTGAAGGTTGAAGCCATTGATTTTCTCATAGTCAACATACCACCCCAAGGAACAAAAGTGCCTGAGAGGATCTGTTTCATCATTTCTGTGCTCTTCTGCCAGCCTGGCAACAATCTTAGCCCAGGAGGAGAAGGAATCCCTGCCCCACCACACTGTGGTGACAAAGCACAGTCTAAGCAACGGGTGGCACAAATCATCTCTCACAACTGCCAGGGCTCAGGCAAGCCAGAAGGATACAACATTCTTCAGCTGATTTGGAAGGGAAAAAGCAGTTCCTACCCTCTCAGGAAAGATATTGGCTGGAAATGTTCACCTTTGCTTAATTTGCACGACTCCCTTTTGAACAGATTCAGGGAATGCCCAATCAGAATTCCCCAAAAGTCTGGATTCATACCTGCAACCTCAATTCCTTTCAATAGTGGGCAACCTTCAAGGTGATTCTCAAGTGTCGAGAGGCCATATGGAAGACCACCAGTAAGCCATAAGACCTCCCCCCCTCCCCCCACCCAGCTTCCAGGAAACAAAAATGAAACAAAAGCTTCTTCCCTTCTCTCTCCCGCTCTCTCAGAGAGAGAGAGAGACAGAGAGAGAGACAGAGAGAGAAAGAAGGAAGGAAGGAAGGAAGGAAGGAAGGAAGGAAGGAAGGAAGGAAGGAAGGAAGGAAGGAAGGAAGGAAGCGAGGGAGGGAGGGAGGGAGGGACGGAGGGAGGGAGGGAGGGGAAAGGAGTAAGTGGACTGTTTTTAGAAATCCTTTTCATCAGAAAGAGTAGATGCTCAGGACAGCCACTAATGGAAGGCAAGCATCACTTGGGAGGCAGGGAGGAAAAAAGGAGGAACCAAGCTCTAGATGATGTGTGTACACAACATTGTTCAAAGCAAATTCGGAGAGCTGGGACTTTCTTTCTTGAGCACTACAGGACACGCTCTGCCATGCAGAAAGAAAGGAAGGCTTTTTCAATCGCTCTGGGTTTATGCTGCAGGCAGACAGGAACACCCAGAATGGTCTTTTGAGTGCAGCACTGATTCCTCTCCAGATTCTTCAGCAACATTTCAGGGGAAAAACTATCCTGTCACCCTGTCTCTGACTCCACAGTGAATAGGCCCAAGTTCTTTTGCATTTCCTGAGGGACTATAATGAGGTTTCAAATTCCTTCCGCAGAAATCTTCACCGGTATATTTTATAATTAAAGAGCAACAATTTGGTCACCCCCATCCCAGAGGTGGGTTTCAGCAGGTTCTGATTAGTTCTGGAGAACCGGTAGCGGAAATTTTGAGTAGTTCGGAGAACTGGTAGTAAAAAATCTGACTGGCCCCACTCCCATCTATTCTCTGCCTCCCAAGTCCCAGCTGATCAGGAAGAAATGGGGATTTTGCAGTATCCTTCTCCTGGATTGCGGAGGGAATGAAGATTTACAGTATCCTTCCCCTGCCACGCCCACCAAGCCACTCCCACAGAACCAGTAGTAAAAAAATTTGAAACTCACCACTGCCCCATCCCCATGCTCAAAGTTTCAGATGAATTATTTGGCTGCTTTTAACTTTGTTTATGAATGGGTGCATGTATGCTAATTAAATCAACCGAATGCTGTCACTTTGTTTTTAAAGGCTGAAAACATGCTGCTACAGAGCTGGCATGGTGCACTGCCAATTTCTGCTGTAACACACAGAAAGGGTGTTTTTTTTCTCTCTCCAAAATAAGAAGCTGTTTATGTGAATTGGAGATGGAGCATATGTTCCCTCAAAGCTCGTTTTCTCAACTCTCCTGCTTTCCCCAATTTCATGACTGGGGGGGGGGAGGCGGGGAGGACAAGCTAACAAAATTAGCTCAGAATGAATGTATTGGTGGAAAGAGCAATTCATGGACTTCAAAAAAACCACTGTTTGTGTTATTTGAGATAATTAACAATTATTTGTCTATTTTAGAGTGAACAGCCAATGGGGTGGAAACTGTTATTGGTGCCAGATGGGAGCTCGGGGACAGCCAGCCAGCCAAAACTCACCCAGAGTCAGTAAAATATCACCGCCAGCTAAGACAGGGGCAGCATTTCAGGGGATCTAACCCTTGCAATGGGGATCATACTGGGTTGATGCCCCAGCTGATTTTGAGGCCACCCAAAATGACTGCAGGACAAAACCCCCACTATGCCCTCTCTCAAACTGAAACCAAGGTGGCCCGCAGTTTCATGAACCCTTTCTGCAGAAACATTCATGGTCTATTCAGAGAAAAAGCAATCTAAAGTACAAACAACCACAACCATCCTGGATAAACACCATACTATTGTGAGATTGCCCTTCTCCTTAAATTAAACTAAAATTGTAGAGATGCTCAGTGGCTGGTAGAGCTATTTTTATTATGTCTAATAAAAAAAAAAATCAGCATCAAATGAACTGTGTTTCTAGTCTACTAAAAGTTGACCATTTCCTTGGCCAGAAAATGAAAAGATGGAAGAGGCAGAAGAATCTACCTTCCCATCAGGGGTGAAATCCAGCAGGTTCTAACAGGTTCTGGAGAACCGATAGCAGAAATTTTGAGTAGTTCGGACCAGCAGGGAAAAATTTTGGATTTCAACCCTGCTTCCCATCCTCCAAAATTAGAATGTGCACAGCTCCTTGATTATTCCATAATGCAAATGCATGAACTTTGAAGAATAAGAAACAATATTTTGATTGTAACTCAGCTGAATGAGAATGTCCAAGCTTTTTGTACAGCTCAAGTGATAAACATGCAATATGGTAGCAAACAAGAATGCAGAAACCCCTTAGTTTTAGTACTTACAAATAAAACTTTTCATCCCATGTTGGATTCAAGTTTCCGAAGATAGTCCTTGTTCTCCTTTTTGTTTTGCCAATTTGCACAGTAACATATGGATCACTGGAGCCAGTTTTGTCCTTTGCTTGCAAGCCTTGGGCACAAAGCACTGTGAGGACAAGATAGAGAAATAGCTGAATCCAACTGGCACATCAGGATTGGCCCCAACCTTTGATGCTCCTGCAGCACAAGCTTTGCGTCCCAAAGGTCCCAGACCAGGGCTACTATTCAGCAGGTTCCAACAGGTCCTGGAAAACCGATAGTGGAAATTTTGAGTAGTTTGGAGAACCGGCAAATACCACCTCTGGCTGGCCTCAGAGTGGGGTGGGAATAAAGGTTTTGCAGTATCCTTCCCCTGCCATGCCCACCAAGCCATACCATGCCCACCAAGCCACGCCCACAGAACCAGTAGTAAAAAAATAATAATTCTACCACTGTCCCAGACTCTCTGCCTGGTCAATCTCAGTAGGAAAAAGTCAAACAATAGACAGAGACTGTCTGATGGAGACCCCAAAGCAGCTGCTGGTCAAAGAGACCAGCTGAAAGTCAGTGAGAGAAGGCAGAAGTGAGAACAAGAGAAGTGGTCAAGTACAGAGTTTGGTTTCAGCCCCACGGCTACACCTCTGTCTTGCCCATTTAGAAGACAAACTCCAGAAAGATGTTCTGGAGAAAAGAGAGATGAGGAAGGAAGCCCCCCCCAAAAGTCCCCCCCCCAAAAGCCACTGATAAGTCAGCTTGGTAAATCACTTGGTAGCTGCAGCAAAGGAGGAGGCTCTGAATCCCTTAAAATTTGAGAACTGCAGATTGTTTGGTCTCCTTCTTCCTCTTCCTTTTTTGTGTCTTTTGACCCCTGAGCCCAAGGAGGGCAGAACTTCCCTCTTCTTACTGAGGGAAAGCAAGGAGATTCGATTGGAATCTCCACTAAGAACTGGGAAGATCCTAACGGAGCCAGAGGAGACCAAAGGTTGGGTTCCAAAGCAGGGAGCTGCTCTTTTGGCTTGGAGAGGTTTATTTATTGTGGTCTCAGGTTTAGATCTGGATCAGCTGGATTTCTATGAACACGAACATTTTGGCTTGGTTTTCTTTTTACTCTTGGTGGAAACTGCCCGTGCAGGAAGAAATATATCCTATATGCATCAAGCATATGATAGAAATAAATATGTTAGAAATAAATTGTTTTCTAAAAACTATTTAGAAAACTCAGAGAAGCGGATAAATTTTAGACTCAGAATGGACAATATAGCTTGAAACTAGCAAAGTAGATGCTGAAGCTGGGGAATCTCAGGTACAAGAAAAGGAATTGTTCCTCTCCACCCTTATTCCACCAGTCCAGCTCCCTCCAGCTGGGTAGGATTATTACCAACAGAAAGCCTTGAATTGGAAATCCCTCCCTTGCCCCTAAGGAAGGTAGGAAAAGTCAAAGCTACAGGATGTTTTTTGCCTCTCATATCCCAGTAAATCTTTCAAATATTTCACTCTCAGAAGGAAATGGCATGTTTTGCCCTGGAGCAAGGCACAATTCCAGATCCCATTTCTCCAATTTGCAAGCCCTACTGAAAACTCTCCCATTGCAGATATCAGGATTTATGCTAGCTAGTGTGTGCTTATGCTGCTATAAATATAAATACTTGTCAGCTGCTTCTTCCATCACAATTCATAACAAAGCAAATTGCTCAGCCAGCAACAAGCTGAGGCCACTGAAAGCTAGAACTGCATACCAGCCTCACCTGTCTCTCCCTTCCTTTCAATTTCTAATATTAATTTTGCCTATATTATTTACAGCATCCAGACAGCTGCAAGATAGCTGCATTTTGAATAGTCCCTGGTAGGACAGTGAGCTAATCGGATGCCTGTTCAGAGAAGTGTTGGCTCACCACGTCCCACTGCCCCAAGCTCCGCTAAGGATTGGTTTAAACTGTTCAACGAACAGTCATCCTGAAGCAGGAAGAGAGCCTGGTGAACAGCAGCTGAAAGAGACTCCCCAGCCTAGGAGATGAGACCAGGCCGGGCAGGTTTTTCATTTTTTATTTTGCTGGCTCAAGGTCTGCTCTTTCCCGTTATGTCCTGGAGAAAAAGTGCCACTTCCTATCAAGATCATAATTTAATCCAAGCAGATGAGCCAAGACCCTGCAGCCTAAACAGTCTGTGATGGAATGGAATGTTGCAATGACCTTGGCAGAGCGGGCACCAAATGGCCAGATAAGAGGGAGAGCAGCCCGCAGCTGCACAGTGGGCCAAGCAAGAGGTTCCCAAGGGATTCTCCCTTACGTTCTCAGGCTGTAAAAGTGATGACAAGAGAATGGTCCTTCCAGACTTGCAAAATTCTGTCAATGTAGATTTACAACAAAGTAGAATTCACTTATCTGGCTGTGTTTCCTATCTGGTAAGGCTGATAGCTGATTTTTCTTTTCAGGGTATGTTCCTTCTTACCAAGTCCTGGCGCTGGGCCAGAATAAGGGACAGTTCATCTCTAGGACTCATTTCCTCCTCTGCCTACAAAATTCTTGAGCCCCCGCCTCCCCCCGCCAGATGAAAGGCTCTAGAACAATTAGCTGACTCTCTGGTTTGTGCAGAGCATCTCTTCTCTGCTGGGTGTTTTGGTGTTACTACTGAAAAGTTATCCCTGGTTGGGCAGCCATTGCTTTGGAATGGGCCTCTGAGATAGATCCCTTCCAATGCTAGGATTCCATGGACCAAAAGAAGCAAAATCTTCTGTAAATTCAAGAAAGAGACAGCTTTCCCTCCTCCCAGTTTTGGCTGCGAGACCCTCCTGGGGCTTGCCCATCTTCCTGCCAGATTCATCCATCCCACAACCAAAATTCATTACACTCTACTCGAGCCTCTGCCTATAATTGTCATTACTATGGCATCATAATAGAGTATGTCCATTTCCACAGTATTCTTTTGTGTAAAGCTCTGGATACATTCCTGCTGTAGATTCTTATATGCTTAATTAAAGACTGGATTTGCAGTTTCACAACTGAGCAATAAAACAGGCTTGCATAAATAAATAAATCATCCAGCTATTAACTATCTGTCAATTAATATGGTTAACGATAAGGTTAATATGGTCTCTGCAGAAGAGACATATCCCTCATAACTTTTTTATTTTTATTTTATTTTATTTATTTGTCACAACAGTATATATAAGCATAAGCATGAAAATAACTATATAATATATAAGCATATATATGAGCATAAGTATGTAATAACTATATTAATTGGATCTAATGAAAGGAAACAATAGGACAGGAACGGTAGGCATGTTTGTGCTCTTATGCACGCCCCTTAGACCTCTTAGGAATGGGGTGAGGTCAATAGTAGAGAGTTACATTCAGTTTCAGACAATGGAGCATTTCTTCCCATAAAGTAAAATTATAGATAATAAGATATTATGAAAGGTGGAATATACAGGAAATTCCATAATGAAAACAAAAGATAATTTGATTTAGCACAACTTTTTCTGCCAGAGGTGATAGCAAACTTGAATTATGGGATGTCGAAGTAGGGCACCAACAGCAAGGTGAGATTCAGCCAAAGCCCTTGGAGTATTTCCATTCTCCCCTGTGAGCCTGGGGCTGCATAAACAAATCTCTAAGCAGCCAATTGATTTATCTGCTAGAAAGGGATGAAAGTTGTTATTTCACCATGAATGCAGGACACATGAGCTGGAAAGGACCAAAGAGGATATCTGACCCATCCCCTGGGCCAGGGGAGAAACCCATTAATAGATTCTGCCCAATGGGGGTGGGTGGGAGAAGGGTATGCAGAGAAGGGAATCTCCCTCCGCTCTAGGCAGACTGGTCCACTACTCAAGCCTACCAGAGGACTCTTCCTAGGCTCAGCCCAAGACACAAAAGATAAGCTCAACTGGAGCCAACTCATTCTCCTCATGAAATCCAGAACAGTCTTTTCTCATAATGCCACACTGTTTTGTTTTCATTCACAAGCCACAAGGTAGTTTGCCAGACAAAAAAGACACAAAAGGAGATAAAAATTAGGAAACTATCACACCTGTGATGGTTATTTTTGCTGACCACTTGGAGGTGCCATCCAGGACACTCTGTTTGGCCGCCTTTGTGTGCTTTGAGAATTCTTCCTTTGAAACCTGGAATACCTCCTGTATCAGGTGAAAGACCTCTGGTCTGTTTTTCTCCCGAATTGTCATTTGCTCCTTCATGGCTGTAATGATGCTCTGGGTCTTATCTTCAGCCCCGTGCTTTGAGCTCTTCTCTGCTGCCCCTGAGGGAATACCATAATAATCATATTACACACAATAATTCATTGATCTGGTCATTAGGAAGGAAACCTCAGAAACAGGTCCTCTGACCCATCCACTCCTTGGATTTTAGCGGGCTGCTTCCTTGAACACCAAATACAGCAAATATCCCTAGGAAATGCCATTACTGCATGCTGCTGCCAAAGCACCCCAACAAAAACCCAAATGGAAGAGCTTTAAAGTCCCTATTTTGGCTTGACCGCACATGGGAGGGGGGAGCACTGAGGCCTGCCTTTACTGAGGCAGAGAAATCCATGACATCTATGACATCCATGACAGCTTTGACTTGATCTAAGATGATCCTGCAGGAAACAATTGTCGTAAACATGGGAGTGGGGAAACAATTCAAGGTAGAGGGTGCCTAACCCACCAAACCACAAAGGAGGTGGGTGACCCTTTGCTGACTCTCTTGGGTTAACCCAGTTGGTGGGTCAATTATTTCATGAACCAGACAATCAGCAAAGTGAGTAAATCCTGGAGCTGGTAGAGGCAGTAGTCAAGAACCAGTGGCCCACAGTATCAGTCAACCCTATCAAAGGCTGTCTATGGCCTCTTTTTCCACCCCTGAATGCCCACAGAAGCAGCCCCTCCCCATTAGAGAGAAAGAGGGGACACCCAAGACTCACTCTGAAGGCAGTCGGCATTGAGGAGGTCTTGGCACTTCTCATGGCATTTCACTCCACACTCACTGCATCTCATTCCCTGCCGGGCAATGCCCCAGAGCAGCCCTTCGCACTCGTAGCAATAAGTGGGGGCTGTGGCTGTCCACACTTCAAAGTAGTGTGGAGTGGTCAATGACATGGGATAGATGAGCGCCTGCAGAGTCTTTTTGAAAACGTGCAGTTTCTGTGGGAAGAACACAACCATCAGGGGATGCGAGAGGAAGGATGTGCTTCCCTCTCTGTAAGAGAGAAAACAGCCACTGGGTGCAGAGGCATTAATTTGCCCTGCCCTTGCCCATTCTTTTGAGTGTGACTTCAGCCAGCTGTACATACATGTGTGTGCAACCACCCCCACCTCCACACACAATGTGTTACAACTCTTTCTTCTTTATTGGCCAAGTGTAATTGGACACACAAGGGTTTTGTCCCCAGTGCATAAGCACACTTTTTCTGCTGTAAAGTGGTTTCCACATGGTGGCAGGCAAGGAAGTTGGGTTGATTTTCTACCTGCCCTTTCTTTTGCGGGGGATTTTCTTCAGTTCAAGGCCAGCTTCTTTTCTCCCACCCAAAGTACAGCACTGGTGGAGGCCTCAGAAAGAGACTCCTTTCTTGCTCTTACCATCTCGTTATTCAGGGATGTCCGGACAAGTATAGCCAGTGAGACCCCCGGCTTTCGGGCAGCCAGCGTCTGTTAAAGGAAAAAGACACAGGCAGGAAAAAGTTGCAGGAAAAGAAGGAAACAGCAGCTGGCTGCTCTCAAACGCCTGTCCAAAGTTTGTTATGGTCCCTGAGCTCTGGGTCATGCAGAAGGTCCCGCCCGGAACATTGGGCAAGTCTCCTCATAAAGGCTACCTCGCGCCCCTCTCTTTACCACCTCAAAATCCCAGGACAAGTCTAAAAATTTTTGAAGCCAGAGTGCAGTGGAAACTCGGTTGCTCCTATGAACCCAGGCACAAGTGGTTATTTTAGCCGACTTGGGGCTGGCAGGTTCCACACCTAGATGCAACGCTTAGCCCAGGTCCAGCTAGCAACCAGAACCAAAGGCCTGCTATCCCGTCCTCTCTGGCCTTTGCCTGAGATGGCATCTCCCTGGAGGACTGCTGCCCTGCTCAGCTGCTCCTCCCCTGAAGAAGCTTTCCAGCAACCAAGGGTAATGGTTGAGAAGTACCAAAGAGACACTTCCAAACTTCCTGCCTCCATGAAACATAATCACTAATACAGAAACAAAACTGTAAAGCGGCAGGAAGCCTGCCATTTTTGAGAAACATTGACATTGAATCCTTTAAACATTATTTTAGTACCTTTCACAGATATTAAGTCACTTCACATCTTTATAAAGTCTGTGATGTATAATTTGAATACTGGAACTCACAAGTATGATGAATACTGGAGTATGTTTAGTACAAAAGATTGAAAATATATTTTATTTGGACAATAGAGATAAACATATTAAATCAATTTCATTTAAAATGTTCAGGTTTTATTACAAATGGATAACAAGCTGCTGACAAAACATATCAGGTAGCATTTGTTTTACTTTTATTATTGACAGAAGGAGAAACTAGAAAAGTTAATACCAAAAACAAATGGTCAGTGTTGTGTGGGCCTTTTTCTCCACATTATTGATTCAGAAAGGATCGATTTGCAGGAAACACTTTGGGAAACATGTGAGAGAGGGAGAGGCAAGACCAAGAATGCTCTTGACTCTGTCTGATGGCAGCTCTCTCTCGGAGGCTGCTCCCTAATACCCATTTCTGTTTCACATCTTCAAGAACAGCCATATAACCCATGACACTGACAACAGGAGTGTTCACACCTCTCCTTTTCAAATTGCAATGCAGGGTCGAACTATGAGAATAACAGTCAATTTGACTAACGGCATTCATGAATCTCAAAACCCTGGAAGCTCTCCATTGTAAAACGATTCCTTGTCAGTGGCCAAATGGATAGCAGGTTCGTCTCCCATCTCGGTAAACTTATCTTAAGCCGGGGATGACCAGTCTCTGAATTCTTCAGCATTAACCACAGAAGACCGGTGACTCACTGTCAACTTGCCAGCTTTAATAAATTATTGTTGTGTTCTTAGTTGTGTTTTCTATCACACGATTAACTCCACACATAATTATGAGGTGAAGCAAGAACAAATCACTGGCATGTTGTTATTTGATTTACTTCATTATTGCAGCAATCTGGTTAATAAATTAATCTCACAAGCTTTTCTTTACAAATTCTTGGCAATTTAGCTGGTTTGTGGTGCTAACTCATACTGAATTCCCCTTGCTAACAATTAATTATGAATATTTCTGTTTGCTTGTCACCTTCCATTTTTCAGCCAAGGACCAGCACCAAGACAGCAGAACACAAACGTGGAAAAACAACTCCAAAATATGACTGAAAATTACAACAGAGGCTAGGAGGGGTTAGGTGGTGTGTACATCAATGCACACTGGAAAGAAAAGGAAAAACGTTCCCTCAGGAAAACAAATATGACATGGCAGGCAGTGCTGAAATTCAGTGGGATAATGACTGTGACTGGCACAGAGCACTGAAAGTCTCCAGTTTGTTCAAAAGGAACAGCAGAAAAACAGAGAGATTGCACCCCATATAAAGAAAATATATACTTGCACAGAATTACAGAATTCATGTTGAAAGTATTTGGGCAAGAATAAAAGAAGAGAAAAAAAGTGACATTACTGAGAGTTTATTGCTGATCATCTGCGCATCTTTCTGCCTCAGAAAATCTGATCAGATTTTCAATAGGGGCACTTCAAATTATCTTGACATCTGCTGGGAATTTTACTCTACCAAGAGTCAAGGATCCAACAAATCCTTATCTTCTCTCACTGGCAGCTTAATTTATCAGAAGATAAATCAATCTCTTAAGACTTAACTCATTACAACAGCTATGTTTGAATCTCTGCAAAAACTTTGCAAAAAGCCATAGAGGTTTACATGGGAGGCACCCCACCCTGATCAAGTAGGCATATAAATTAAATAAATAAACTGTTTCCAAAGCCAACCATTTTTGGGCTTGGATTATGATTAATAATAATCACCTCTCTGACAAGGGAAATTGTGGCTCCCAATCCTCCTCCTTCACCTTGAATATTGCACCAAGTTGACACCACTTTGCTGCTGCTTATCTGGTCACTGCAAGGAGTTAACAGGAAAGTCGTGGGTTTTCGTGATTAATGGTCTGCCAAGGCTAGTGGTGAAGGAGATCCCACTTTTGCCCAAGCACAGACAGGCTAAGAACTGAGGCTGATCTCACTTGCCCATGAGGATTGAAATACAAAGACCATCACCCAAAGCTTCCCAAAGGTGTTTCAGCACATTTCCCCCTGCCTTTCTACAAAGGGCTGTGCCCAGGAGGGATGGCAGAAGGGTGGCAGTCTGGGCCTTTTAGCATGCCCCACACACACAAGCAGGAGGGCTTCCTGCCCCAGGGAGCCATACAGGGCAGCTCTGAATTCCTCTGGCTGTAAGAGACTATGGAGGGGAGGAAAGGCAAGCTGACCACCAAGCACTGTCACCTCAGCTGCCTCTAAGGCAACTCGGTTGTCCGCTCTGGCCTGGCCAGGTTTCACATCCTCACCAAGTACCATTAGTGGGAAACAGGCAACTTGAACTCTGGATTTCTACCGAGTCTTCGGTCTCCCAGGGGAAAGTCAGCTGATCTTCCAAGAACATCTTGCATAGGCACAAGTTGCTCAGAATTGAAAGCCATTTATCTTTTACTTTAATAATGAATAATAAATATTTCTCCTCATAAGTCACCCATTCCTTACGTCAGAAAACCTAGACCATAAAATGGTTTCCTATCATGGCAAGGAGTAAATATAACAAGATGGCCTGGACGATGGGGAAAGATGCCATTTTCTCTAGCAGCATTAACTTCATGGGAAGCTTGCTAACCTTAAGCAAAATGTTTGGAGTCCACCACTCTGTTGAGGGGAATTCTGTTGTCCCCCACCCTTGCAAAATTAAAATTATATAACCCTGTCTGCTGTCCCCCCCTTCCCCCCCCCCATGTTTGGAAAACCTTGAAAGGATCAGGTGGGAAAATCCCTTACAATTTCTGGGGAAACCCAATCCAATAAGCTCATCAGTTTGTTCATCCAACATGACTCCAGCAAGCAAGGCTGATACCAACAAGAAGCGAGTGTTTGTCAATTGTGACTGACTATTTCTTTTTTTGGAGTCCTGAGTCACAGATCTTATTCTGTCACTCTGAGCATTGATCAGACCCCCTACCCCATTTAATATCATCCACAGCTCTGATGAGCAGCACTCCGGTCATTGCTTCAAATGATCCTGCCCTTAAAACAGATCCCTGTAGAGTCCCACGATCACTGCTGTGTCCGTTTAGCTGCAGCTAACTCAGCAGGAGAGAAGCCCACCCTGATCCAGCAGGCCAGGAGCTCCATGTGGACCCCTGAAAGAATGAAGGCTGATCTGTGAGATGCACCTGCAACCAGTGGGCTTCTGGGTGGACTTAACCTGTTTTTAGGGCTGGGACAAATCATTTTTAAGGCAGATTTTAACATCTTAAAATCAATTTGACATCAAAACTTTATTGCAGAAAATGTCTAATTTGCAATGAACAGCTGCCCTGGGGTAGAACCTTTTGAGAAATGCCATACATGAATACATCAAGCAATAAATCCACTTACCATTGCCTGGAAAATCCAGCATTGATGAGAAAGAATTAGGAAAAGCATTAGTAGTCAGATGTTGTAAGGACAATGACATGCAATGATTCATATTCCTACAGCCATCAAGGCTGCAGAGACCCCACAACTAAATCCTGCCTTATTTTCGCACCTTGAAAACATTCAAATGGGTAATTGAACTGATCCACAATGTATAAGAAATCACTTAGATATCTCATATTTTTCCCTGTGAGCATCACTTAAATTCACCGAACATAATGTTTTAGGCTAAAATAGTCTCTAATTGAAAAAGATGGATAATATTTTTTAAAAAATTGGAAGATATTGATCAAGAAGTTAAAATCCAAATTTTTTAAAAAATGAAATAAATTACAGGTAGGCCTTGACTGTCATCCATTTTTTTAATGACAGTTCAAAATTCACAATGACCTCTGAAAAGTCTCTTACAAGTTACATTTGCACTACGACTGTCGCAAACTGTCACAAACTGATTACAATTTGGGAGCTTGGCAACAGCTTGAATTTACGCTCAGTTGCCGCGTTCTGTGGTCACATGATCACAATTCGCAATATTTTTGCTGGTTTCTGGCAAAAAAAAAAAAACCCTCAGGAAGCTGGATCTGCTTCATGAATGCAAGTTACAGACTTATGACTATTGTAAAATGGTCATACAATCAGGTCTTTTCATGTAGTGACTTACAACCATAATGACTTATGACAGACATTCTCGTCTCCATGTGGTCCTTAGTCAAGGGCTACCTGTACTTCTGCAGCCACCTATCATAACCAACCACAAAACCCAGAGGCCTATGCGTGTCTTTCACTAAACATGCAAGAATAACAAATTTCATTCTTCTAGGGACGCGTCATTTGTAATCTGCCAGTACCAGCCTGGCTGGGATTGCAGCTCTTGCCACTGACTCTTCCCAAGGAATCAATAGGACAGAGCTGAGGCCAAGATTTGCTGGCCCTGCTACTAGAAGCAGGCTCCCTCTTCCCAGAGCCCAGCTCCTCTCTCTGGTTGGGTTCCATGGTTAGCAGAAAACAGACGCACTTATTTGAAGGACGGTGGACTGGGCATTATGCACAGCATTACTGCATTAGTGTGATAGCATGCTGCCAGTAACTCACCACATCTCGGATGACAGGGAACGTGTTCTTCCGTCGCAGGTCTGGCATGCTATCGATCCCATACAGAGCACTCCCAGGGCTGAAAAGGTGAGAAAGTGGGGTGGAAGCATGGAACATACCAAGATGCATGGCTCATATGGAAGAAAACCACATCAGTGTTAAAAGTCAAAGACTCCTGCAGTCCCCCGAGACCTTTTGGGAAACCTTTTAAAAACCCTAGGACTTTTGGAATAAGAATACCTTGGCCTTTTGAGCTCAAAAGGCACACAATGAAAGTTCATACACTGCTATTGGTTTTATGCTTCTTCCAAGTGGTTCTGCCAATGAGATATTCAGCCTCTTCCATTTTCATGAAATATCACAACCTGGCCATCGAAACTACATGGCTATGGATGAAACATGTAACAGTGATACCCACTGTCATCGGGACACTTGGTACCATGTCCAAGAATTTTATAAGATACATCAACACCAGCGGAACTGCAAAAAACTGTGCTACTTGGAACATCGTACATCTTAAGAAGGTACTTGGTTGATGCCTAGGATGGTGGCAGCAACCTGTATCAACCATTAGCACCAGTCAATGGTATTTGTGATGCATTTTTGAATGTTCAGTTGACTGAGTTTCATATCTACCATCACCAAAGATAAGAAGAAATCAACAAAATTCCATACCGGAGCAGTCATCATCCAGGTCAACAAGGACCGGGTCAGATGCTATGGTTTCTGGACATCTGCCGAAAAATGAGCTCTACTGAAATCTACTTACCTTCCTTACCAGTTCGGAAGTGCACGTGTGCATGCGCTTTACTTATGTGCACGCACACATGACATGCGCACACAAACCTGCGCATGCGCAAAACCTTCTTTGCATGCACAGAAGGTAAAAGGCACATTACTTCCTGGTTAAAAGCAGGAAGTAACGATGCCCTGGCTGGGTGGGCGGAGCTTTTCTCTGCCATCACTACCAGATCGCCAAACTATTGGCCACGATCGCTACCAGATCACACGATCCAGTCCAATCCAGGAGCATTTCACCCCTGGGCTACAGGGCTCAGTTGTTATTGCTGGGGAACCAGGGCATGCAACTATAAAGCGACTGGGCCAAAAGGGCAAAATTTGGACAACCGAAGAAAATCAAGAAATCATCAAATATTACTACCAGGCAGAACCAACAGCCAGGGGATAATGCAACTGTGGAAGAGAAATAATGCAACTGTGAGAATAATGCAACTGTGGAAGGAAAAACACCCAGAAAGCGACATAACTGAACAAAGATTAATGGATCAAAGACGTTTCATCATCGAGTTTTCACAGATATGCAAATGCAACATCTAGAAACATTGGCTAGAAAGAAAACAACAAGTAATGATGAACAGGCTGAAGAAACTGTTCCAACATCTGAACAAACTTCCAACCAATGGAAGAAATCAACATACAGGATGAAAATCTTCCTGTGCAACAACTCGAAAGTGTAGAGCTAAGTGATCTAGTGAAAATGCTGAAAAAAAAAGATTGAAAACCACATCAAATAAAACACAGAAAGAAAAACTATGCCATTCGCATAGTACATAGCAAATGAGTAAAAGTTCTACTAAATACCGTGAACAACATTTTAACTTCCATCCCATCCAGCACACTACATGAAACAAGCCAACTAATGTACAACACAGCTGCCACTATAACTGCACAATTGGATTATAAAATGCCCCCCCCAAAAAATCACTGGAACACCAAAGTGAAAAATTCAACTTGAAAATAAAATTAGAAAAATACGAGGAGATGTCACCAATTTGAAATACTTGAAAGAAGGAAAACTAAAGAATAAAAAGCTGAAAAATAGTTTACACAAAAAATACAACCTAGAGGAAAAAACAATAATAGAAATTATGGAAGAACTAAAATAGCGTGTAATAGCAACAGCAAAGAAAATTGAAAGATACGCAGGATGAATAAAACAATATTGTGAAAATGTCCAGTTCAGAAGAAATCAGCACTTCTTCTACCAGTCACTTGATGAAAGTTGAGACCATACTAATATTCACTCATGTAAAGAAAAAACTTTGAACTTTTGGAAACAACTATGGGAAAACCCAGTAGAACACAATAAAACTGCCTCTTGGATCAAAGATACTCAAAAACAAGCAACACAAAACAAAATGGAGAATATTGTAATAACAACTGCTATGGTTGCACAACAAGTAAAGAAGGTCAAGAACTGGAGCGCACCTGGCCTGGACGAAAAACAAAATGCACAGGTACAGTATATGTGGTACTTTGCTCAATAGTAGTAACTGTGAGAGGGATCTTGGAGTCCTAGTGGACAACCATTTAAATATGTGCCAGCTGTGTGCAGCAGCTGCCAAAAAAGCCAGCAGAGTCCTAGGCTGCATAAACAGAGATATAGAATCAAGATAACATGAAGTACCACTTTATATACTTTGGTAAGGCCGCACTTGGAATACTGCATTCAGTTTTGGTTGCCACACTGTAAAAAAGATGTGGAGTCTCTAGAAAGAGCGCAGAGAAGAACAACAAAGATGATTAGGGGGCTGGAAGCTAAAACATACGAAGAATGGTTGCAGGAACTGAGTATGTCTAGTTTAATGAAAAGAAGGACTAGGGAGACATGATAGCAGTGTTCCAATATCTCAGGGGCTGCCACAAAGAAGAGGGAGTCAAGCTGTTCTCCAAAGCACCTGAGGGTAGGACAAGAAGCAATGGGTGGAAATTAATCAAGGAGAGAAGCAGCTTAGAACTAAGCAGATATTTCCTGACAGTTAGAACAATTAATCAGTGGAACAACTTGTCTCCAGAAGTTGTGAATGCTCCAACACTGGAAGTTTTTAAGAAGATGTTGGATAACCATTTGTCTGAAGTGGTGTAGGGTTTCCTGCCTAAGCAGGGGGTTGGAAAAGAAGACCTCCAAGGTCCCTTTCAACTCTGTTATTGTATTCTATTCTAACTTCATGGATACTGGTTAAAATACCTAACCAGCCTCCATCATTGCATTGCCACTCAATTTGATGAAATGCTTCAAAATGCAACAAGCGAAGAATGGTTAACAGCTGGGCAAATATACTTGATAATGAAAGATCCAGAAAAGGGCACAGAACCAAGCAACTATCGCCCAATTACTTGTCTGCCAACAACATTCAAACTTTTTACAAGAGTACTGGCAAATTCAGTATTCAATCTTCTGATGGAAAACAGTTTGTACCCAGTAGAAAAAAAAGGAAATTACAAAAAATCAAGAGGAACAAAAGATCAGCTGCTCATTGACAAAATGGTACTAAAAATGCAAAATGAAGAACGGATTTAAATATGGAGGGGATAGATTACAAGAAGGAATTTGACACATTACCCCACAGCTGGATTAACTTTGGAAGCAGCAAATTATCCATATATTTTTGAAAGCAAATATGCAAAAATGGAAAACACTTCTAATAGCAAATGGAGAGAACATTGGCAAAGTCAACATCAGATCAGGAATCTTCCAAGGGGACACACGTTCGCCACTACTGTTCAATATTGCATTAATTCCACTGACAATAATCCTACGAAACACAAAACTGGGCTACCAAATCTCAAGCCAGCATGGCAAGATAAACCACCTACTATACATGGATGACTTAAAACTGTATGCGAAAAGCCCCACTGAACTTGAATCAATACTCAACACAGTTCAACTGTTCAGCAGTGACATCAGAATGAACTTTGGACTTGAAAAATGCACTATCCTATCCATGCAGCTTTCTGCTCTTTAGAAGGCCAGATTCTGAAGATGAAACTGAAATATTTTGGCCACCTAATGAGAAAGAAGGACTCACTGGTGAAGAGCCTAATGCTGGGAAAGACTGAAAGCAAAAGAAGAAAGGGAGGACAGAGAACGAGGTGGCTAGATGGAGTCACTGAAGCAGTAGGCATGAGCTTAAATGGACTCCAGAGGATGGTAGAGGACAGGAAGGCCTGGAGGAACGTTGTCCATGGGCTCGTGATGGGTTGGACACGACTTCGCAACTAACAACAACATCCATGCAGCAAGGAAAAATGGAAAAAAATAGAAGGAATAGAACTGGGAAATGGAAGCATCATGAAAGCATTAGCAAAGGATGACCATTACAAATACCTAGGTATGTTGGAAGCAAATAAAACCTTGAATGGAAAAGTAAAAGAGTCAACGCGAAAGGAATACATCAGGAGGGTCCAAAAATATTAAAATCAAAAGTGAATGCTCAAAACATAATTAAAGCCATTAATACATGAGCAGTTCCAGTGATACGCTACCCAGCTGGAATCATCAACTAGACTGTGGCTGAATGGAAAACCTGGACCGGAAAACACATAAACTTTTGAATATGCATCACGCTTTACATCTACGAAGTGACATCGACAGGTTGTACCTGCAAGAAGAATAGGGGGCAGAGGGCTATTGCAAATCCATCAAACTGTAGAAAAAGAAAAACGAAGTTTGAATGATTATGTGCACCAAAGCACAGAAAGATTGCTGCAGGCTGTGAAAACGGAGAACATTATAAGAACAACAATAGGCAGAATATAAGGAAAAACAGTTGGGTGACAGATTAAATGGATGGAAAACCAAAGCTCTGCATGGACAGCACTTGAAAAACATTGAAGGAAAATGTGATAACAACTTGGCATGGGCATGACTTAAGAGAGGAACCATCAAGAAAGAAACGGAAGGTTTAATACTTGCTGCTCAAGAACAAGCACTACAAACTAATGCCATGAAAGCAAAGATACAAAAATCCACCAACAATCCAAACTGCTGACTTTGCAACAACAAAGTCGAAACTGTTTCACATTTAATATGTGAATGCAGCAAAATCACACAAATTGATTACAAAGCTAGACATGACCAAGTTGCTAAATTAATCTACTGGTCATTATGTAAAAAATATGACTTACCTGTATCCAAAAAGTCATGGGAACGAAAAGTGGAAAAAGTTATAGAAAATGAGAAGGTGAAGATCTTGTGGGATTTTCGAATACATTTGGATCATCACTTGGAACACAACACACCAGATATCACAGTTGTCGAAAACCAAAACGTACAATTTATTGACATCACGGTACCAGGAGATGCCAAAGTCGAAGAAAAAGAACTGGAAAAAATCATGAAATATCGCAACCTGGACATCAAAACTACACGGCTATGGATGAAACATGTAACAGTGATATCCATTGTCATCGGGGCACTTGGTACCATGTCCAAGAATTTGATAAGATACATCAACAAATTGCAGCTTCCTACAATAACACCACCAGAACTGCAAAAAACTGCGCTACTTGGAACATCATATATCTTAAGAAGATACTTGGTTGATACCTAGGACACTGGCAGCAACCTGTATCAACCATCAGCACCAGTCAATGGTATTTGTGATGCCTTTTTGAATGTTCAGTTGACTGAGTTTCATGTTTAATGAATAAAGATTAATAATAATAATAATGGTACTTGGAACAGCTTCCATCTGTGACAATATCTGTAACACCGTCAAACATCCAGATCTGCCTATCCCAAGTCCTTGGGAAAGACTCGATAAGTAGACAAAAATTCCAAACCCAGTCTGAACATCCGGCTGACTATACAATGATTAATAATATTATCAACATCTGCCTATCCCAAGTCCTTGGGAAGGACTCGATAATGCCAAATCCTATCTAAATAACTGGCTGATAGTGTGATGAGAAATAATAAAAACCTCTATAAACAGAAAAGAAATGACCAGTATACAGAGATCAGAGACGAGTAATGAAATGATCAGACACACACACACTCTGTGCATATCACAAAACTCTTCCAAAATTTTGAAGCCAATGGTGAACCTCAAAGCTGATAAAAACAGAATTCAACAGATTAGAAACCTAGTGGGTTATTCAGAGAACAGCCTGAATAGTAAGAAGGTTGTGTTGTCATCAGAAGGATCAGCAGGCAATGGATCTCTTCTGGCACTTAAGTTGGAGATGTCATGGCAAAGAAAAACTGGAAACTGAGTCTATTTAACAGGTGGCAACTCTGACAATATTTCAGACAACTAACAGCATAGCTGGAACAAGGAGATTCAGAGGAACGGTCAGATCTCCAGAGCCCACATGTAGGATAAACTTTTACAGAGACAAAGTAGTCCTTGCAAAACAAGGCAATTCATTGGCTTTGTCTCTCCGTGCCTCCAGTTTGGGTTTGTCCTGAGCTTCTTCTCAAATATCCTCAACTGAGCCTCCTCTGCTGCTTCTCTCCCCGCCTTGTTGAGATGCATGTAGGCTACAGCTGCTATTGATGTTTCCTCCAAAGAACATTAACATCTTCAGGGGCAGTTTTTTCAGGCAGGGAGGTGCAGGTACTTACCCAGAAAAAGCTTGGATGGCAAGTTTGGAAGCTTCCAAGGAACGTCCGCTGACAGTAAGGGCCTTGAAAGAAAAGAAGGGACAGCTCAGCTTTTCAGCAACTGTTGGCAGGTAGCAAGCAGAGGGGCCATATACAGAACAACACCGAAGACGGAAACACGAATGCGAAGCAGGGCCAGCTCCACCACGCCAAAGCTAAGATCCATCTTGTTTGAAAAGACAACAGAGCAACATTCAGCCTCGAGGAGGAAATCTGGCTTGTGCACCCCACCCCTGCAGGCGGTTTCCCTTTAAACCCTGGAGTACAAGCAGCAGTTGGTCAGTGGGCGTGCTGGTCCCAGGGTGCAAAACGGGAAACCTGGGTGGGGAACAGCAGATCCCTAAGCTGGCACAATTTATGAGTCAGAAAACCACAAACAGTGAGGACTCGGTCTGCATATCAATGGGAGGCATCTGGACACATCAACGGAGAAAGAGAAAGACATAAGCATGGAAAGCTGGGGGGGGTCATGCACATCTCACAACTCAAATTAAAAGACCAAACAGGTCGACTGAGCCACAACCACACGCCCACAAAAGACAGCACCCTTTAAGGAAAGATGCAAATTTGGAACCTTTTCATCCACAGAACTGCTATCTGAAAAAGAATTGGGAAGAGGGGAATAAAAATTAGACACGTCTCCAAGAAATGTGCATAGTGAATATTGCAATCCTACCTAGAGCCTGGCCAAGAGGCTCCTGAGCTTTATACTCAGCTGCTAAACCAGGTTGGGACCTCCTTTCCCCCTTCCTTCTGCCTGGTAGGGAAAGTTACAGCTGGCATCTGAAGAGCTAGCATATTAGACCTCTTTCTCACGCTGGTTCCATTCTTTAGGAAGCCTGATGAGAAAATGTTGGGTATGCATTAGGACTTTCAGGTGTGACAAAAACCCTCAGGCCATGAAGCAACTCCTCCAAGGGGATCTTCATCTTTATGAAGGGATCTCACAAAGCCCTGCTCAGAAGGAGCTCTTCTGCTTACTCAGATGCCAGCCTGGCAAAGTGGCTCACAGTCCAGAAAGCTCCTTCTCAGTGCAGCATCATGGGCCACCTATTCATAGCAAGAATCTGTGGATTAAGGAGTGAAAGCCCCTCCTGGACTGCAGGAATCCTGAGAGAAAGCAACCTCCCGACCCACAGGCTAGGAACCCTTGCCCATCTCATATATTCCAGGGAAACCACCGTCAAGCCATGATTTCCTCCTCAGATGCCCCTGACATTCTCCCTGCAGTCCTGGTTCTGGTTGGAAAGCCTTCCAAACTCCTTGCCCCAATGCGCTCAACGGTGTTCAGAGGGTGAACTGAGAGCCATCACTTTGTAAGGGGGCATGGAAGGGAGGATGGCCCTTTATTTCAAGCCTAAAGAAAAGGAGTCCCTCTCCCCCCACCCATGCCAAGAAGGAATTACAGAACTGGAAGGGAAACATAAAAATAAAAAATGGTTGATCTCTGTGTCTAATAGTAAAAGCAGCCAGGCTTTGGCATGATTCTGCCTTGACACCATACAGTCTAACGAAGGACAGCAATTAATACAGGAGCCTTTCTTTTCTTGTAAATCAGAAACAAGTATTGTGTCTTTTTCTTGGCCAGAAAAACAAATCTACTCAATTTTGATTCCTCAATTAAATAGAGGAAGCCAGAGTGAAACAAGGTAGAATGTAATAATTTTCCCTGTGAAAGCAGTGGATCCTTCAGCAAATGTCTTGTTATGAATGATGCTGCATTTATCAAATCTTTTGCAGCCCCCTGGCCTGGGGGTCGGAGCCGGTAGTATGGCCCAGCAGGCCCAGCGGGCGAGTGGCCTATTCCAGCGGCCTATTCCAGCGGCTTAGCGGCCGGGCCAGTTGGGCGGCCTAGCTTAGAGGTCGCAAATAGGCCCGATGGACGCCTTCTTTGTGTCACCTTGGAGGCTGTCCACGGGCCTAGTGGACGCCCCCCTCTTTATCATCTTTACCATCTAGAGGATGTTTATGGGCCGCCTGTGGGGGGGACCTTTCTAAGACCTTTTTAAGATCCTGCTTTCCCCCCCCCCTGGATTTTGGGAGAGAGATGGCTTGGCGGTTGAGCGGCCTGGCCTAGTGGATGCCCCTGGCCTGGCGGTGTGACGGCCTCCCCCTTCCTCTTTAAACCACCCCTCGGGACTGTATAATGAGGGGTTGGTGAACTGACTGAATCATGGCGGTGTTATCCATCTATCGCCTAAGAACTATTCCTCAACTGTGGCTCACCCGGAATTGCTGGTATTGTCAGTTACCATCTTGACTGGTCCAGGATGGGCCTGCTTGCCGGACTCTTACTATGCGGACATTCACAGCGGCTGACCTTCTTGCCCTGCGAGATTCCCCTCTCTCGCGGGTTTGGCCCCCCACACTATCGAGGGCCCATCTTGAGGACGGGTTTTGGAACCCCGAGAGGTGGCATGCCAAAAATAGGAGACTTAGGGGATTTTTAATTAACTGTTTTAATCGTTTTTTTAAGGAGAGTTTTAATGGGAATTTTAAGGGGAGGGTGGAAATTGACGGGTTTGGGGCGGGGGGGAGGGTGGGTAGGGGGGGAAACCCGTCGGGGGGGGGAGACGAGTCCAGCTAGTATTCGCGGCGGTAATTTATTAGGTCCGAGGGTGGCGGGGGAGGGCCTCGTTCCAGTTTATCAAGGCTCTGTTATCAATACGGTATGTGGGAGAGGCAGATATGGCGGAAGGGGGGGCCACATCAGGTTTTGGGGGTACGCCCTCGCTATTTAAGAGCGATCGCGTGCTCCGGCCCCCCAGAATTTTCCCGTTCCCCGAGTGGCCAGAGTACCCGGGACTTGGGCCTTTGGCTGATGTTATGCAATGCAAGATCCGTGGTTAATAAAGCCCCCCTGATTTCAGATCTAATTCAGGAAGGGACCACGGACGTTATGGGCATTACGGAAACCTGGTTGGGCACTGAAGGGGGGGTTCCCCTAATAGAGATGTGCCCATCATGTTTCCGAGCATTCCATCAGCCGAGGGCCCAAGATAGGGGTGGCGGGGTGGCGGTTATTATTAGGGAGAGTCTGGAACCGAGGAAGACCACTGTGCCTCAGATAGCTGGGTGTGAAACCCTCTATGTGAAGTGAGGTCGTAGGACTCAGGTGGGCTTGTTGATCACGTACCTGGCTCCTTGCTGCGTAACAACAGCCCTGCCCGAGCTGTTGGAGTTGCTAGCTGGGTTGGCAGTTGAAACCCCTAGACTGTTGGTCATGGGGGATTTCAACTTGCCATCAACTGGCGCGGCATCCTCGATCGCTCGGGAGTTCATGGCTTCCATGACGGCCATGGACCTGACTCAATTAATTGATGGCCCTACTCACATTGGGGGTAGCACCCTAGACTTGGTTTTTATCTCTGGCCAGTGGTTGAATGATCTGATTTTAAATGATTTACTTATTGAGCCTTTGTCATGGTCAGATCATTTTCTCCTTCGTCTGGACTTTCAGACCGCTACCCACCCCCGCAGGGGGACGGAACCAATGTGTTGGTTCCGTCCCAGGCGCCTGATGGACCCTGAAAGGTTTCTGACGGAGCTTGGGCCGTCTCCCGAGAACCTGGCCCACGGCACGACTGAAGAGCTAGTCGCGGCCTGGGAACAGGCCGCGGCTGGAGCTTTGGACCGTGTCGTGCCTTTGCGGCCTCTGACCCGGCGTCGATCTCAACCAGCTCCTTGGTTCTCCGAGGAGCTGAGGGAGATGAAACGCCGGAGAAGACGCCTAGAGAGTGTCTGGAGATCCAGCCGTTCTGAGGCTGACCGGACACTAGTTAGGTCCTATAGCAGGACCTACCTAGTGGCACTGAGGGATGCGAAACGTTCCTATGTTTCCTCCCTCATTGCGTCGGCAGATAACCGCCCAGCCGCCCTGTTTCGGGTGACCCGTTCTCTCCTTCAACAGGAGGGGCGGGAGGACCCCCTACAAGGGCATGCCGAGGAGTTTAACGGTTATCTATACGATAAAATCGTTCAGCTTCGGGACGGATTGGATCAAAATTGGGTAGATCCAGACGAGAGTTCCGAGACCCGTCTTGTTGAGGTGGTTTGGGATGATTTTGACCCTGTGACTCCCGAGGACATGGACAGGTTGCTGGGAAGACTGAATGCCACCACATGTTTACTGGACCCGTGCCCCTCCTGGTTGGTGCTGGCCACACAGGAGGTGACACGAGGCTGGCTCCAGGGGATTATTAATGCTTCTCTGTGGGAGGGGATCTTTCCCGCTGCCTTGAAAGAGGCGGTGGTGTGACCTCTCCTCAAGAAGCCTTCCCTGGACCCACCTGTTTTAGGAAATTATCGTCCGGTCTCCAACCTTCGCTTTACGGCGAAGGTTGTAGAGAGTGTGGTGGCACGTCAGCTACCCCAGTACCTGGATGAAACCGTCTATCTAGACCCGTTCCAGTCCGGCTTCTGGCCCGGATACAGTACGGAGACGACTTTGGTCACGTTGGTGGATGATCTCTGGAGGGCCAGGGATAGGGGTTACTCCTCTGCCCTGGTCCTATTAGACCTCTCAGCGGCTTTTGATACCATCGACCATGGTGTCTTGCTGCGCCAGTTAGAGGGGTTGGGAGTGGGAGGCACCGTTTATCGGTGGTTCTCCTCCTACCTCTCTGACCGGACGCAGACGGTGTTGACAGGGGGGCAGAGATCGACTCCGAGGCGCCTCATGAGTGGGGTGCCACAGGGATCGATTCTCTTGCCTCTCCTGTTCAACATCTACATGAAGCCACTGGGTGAGATCATCAGTGGTTTTGGGGTGAGATACCAACTGTACACTGATGACATGCAGCTGTACTTTTCCACCCCAGGCCACCCCAACGAAGCTATTGAAGTACTGTCCCGGTGTCTGGAGGCCGTACGGGTCTGGATGGGGAGGAACAGGCTCAAACTTAATCCCTCCAAGACGGAGTGGCTGTGGATGCCGGCACCCCGGTACAGTCAGCTGCAGACGCAGCTGTCTGTTGGGGGTGAGTCATTGGCCCCGATGGAGAGGGTGCGCAACTTGGGCGTGCTCCTGGATGGGCGGCTGTCTTTCGAAGACCATTTGACAGCCGTCTCCAGGAGAGCTTTCTATCAGGTTCGCCTGATCCGCCAGTTGCGCCCCTTCCTGGACCGGGATGCCCTATGCACGGTCACTCATGCTCTTGTTACCTCTCGTCTGGACTATTGCAATGCTCTCTACATGGGGCTCCCCTTGAAGAGCACCCGGAGACTGCAGCTAGTCCAGAATGCGGCTGCGCGGGTTATTGAGGGAGCAGTCCGGAGCTCCCATGTAACACCTATCCTGCGCAGACTGCACTGGCTGCCTGTTGTCTTCCAGGTGCGCTTCAAGGTGTTAGTTACTACCTTTAAAGCGCTCCATGGCTTAGGACCGGGATACCTACGGGACCGTCTACTGCCAACATCTATCTCCCAACAACCGGTGCGCTCTCACAGAGAGGGGCTCCTCAGGGTGCTGTCAACCAAGCAATGTCGGCTGGCGGCCCCCAGGTGGAGGGCCTTCTCTGTGGGGGCTCCTACCCTATGGAACGAGCTTCCCCCTGGACTCCGACAAATACCTGACCTTAGGACCTTCCGCCGCGAACTTAAAACCTACTTATTTCTTTTTTTTTTTTTTATTCAAAAAGTTTTACAAAAATTTTTTTCCCCCTTTCCCCCCCTCCTCCCCCCTCCCTTCGCAACCCCCCTCCCCCCCCCCCGACTTCCCGGAACGAGCACAAGGTATAGTTAAAAATAAAACAAACATATGCTAAAAATTTTTCGTCCCAACTTAATTATACCCCTACAATCATCAATTCCTAACTTCCCCAAAAGCAATCAAAAATAATACATCATAATCATTCAAAAACAGTCTGATAACTCTTAGTCTGATATCTACGTTGAATATAGTCAATCCATTTTTTCCATTCCTTTAAGTATCTTTCTTGCGTATTGTCTTTCAAAAAAGCTGATATCTTCGCCATCTCAGCCAAATTGGCAACTTTCAATATCCATTCTTCTATTGTTGGTACTTCTTTTTTCTTCCAATATTGTCCTATTAGTAATCTTGCTGCAGTTATTAGATTTAAAATCAATTTAGTCTCAATTACTGTACAATCCGTAATAATTCCCAACAAGAAAAATTGCGGCAGGAACTTTATCTTCTTTTTCAAAACATTTTGTAAAATCCACCAAATTTTTATCCAAAAGGCCTTTATGTCCTTACAAGTCCACCAAACCTACTTATTTCATCTTGCTGGACTCGCTTAAATTTTATATTATTAAATTGATTTATGGGTTTTAAATTTTTTAGTAAATTTTAGAGGGAATATTTTTATCTATAAGTAGTCAAATTAAATAGGTTTTTTAAGGGTTGTTTTTAGTTTTGTATTGTTGTTTTCTTTCTGTATTTTATTTGTGGCTGTACACCGCCCTGAGTCCTTTGGGAGAAGGGCGGTCTATAAATAAAAATATTATTATTATTATTATTATTATTATTATTATTATTATTATTATTATTATTATTATTATTATTATTATTATTATTATTATTATTAGATTTAAAGCTTCCTGTATCCTGACATCTAGTGAGCTATAAATTATGCATTTTAACCAAGGGTGTATCCCAAAAAGACACAGAGCACCAACCAGGAAGACTTCTGTGAAAAGAGCTAGTAGTTTGGAACTAGTGACAGGGTGAAGATGTCCGGGGGATGGTGCTGAAATCAGCTGCTCTCTTCTCAGCCTATTTGTCCTCACCAGCCTACTCTCCACGCAGCCTTTGTCTCACGTATTTGGGGCCAGGAAACATTTCCTGTCCACCTTGTAAATAAAGGACCTTCTTGGTCAGAAGATGCAGCAAGTATTGTGGTGGCCCAGAGAAGTATTGAATCCCATCCGGACAATTCCTGTGATCTCAGGAACCCAAGCAGAGAAAAGGAAGGACCCACTCACCGACTCCCTGGATTTGTCTGCCCGGACAGCTGTTGCCACAGCCCCAGGATGGTGGCACTAAATTATTCTAAAGTCATTACTCCAATGCAGAGTTTGCCTGGAGGATATTATCTTACTAGCAGCAGGCAAAAGCATCTAATGTTCTGTGCCCAATTGAGAGGATTATGACGCGTAACAAATGAATAGCAGTGGTCTGATCCAGAGAAGACCAAAGCAAAATCATAGCTGGTTGACAGAAGAGAAGAGAAGAGAAATTTCAATCAGTGGATCACAAGTTGGAGGGCAGATTACACTGTGCACCTTCCTGGTCAGAAGATGCAGCATAAAGGACCACCATTTGTTTCCATCATTTGTTCCCCCAAGACTGGGGATTTCCTGGCCTCTGTCATCTGTAAGGTTTGGTCCTGCTCTCAACCACAGCAGAAAGAAATAAGCTGGATAAGAAGCTCCAAATCTTGCACGCTGAACTACGTGAGGTTTCATGTGAGAATGTAGAATTTTAAACACTGAGGATTAGTCAGCACTATCTGTCACAAGGGGTTTTTAATTGGGGTTATTTATGAATTTTAGGGTTTTAAATTGATTGTTTTAAATTTTGGCCATTTATGTAATATGCTTGGTTTTAAGTTTCTGTTTTAATGTGTATATTGTGTGGTTTTATTATTTGGCTGTACACCGCCCTGAGTCCTTCGGGAGAAGGGCGGTATAAAAATCTAATAAAATAAATAACTAAATAAATCTGTCACAAGGGGATGAGGTCACATTGTTGGATCCTCATCTCAGTTTCTAGGCACCCTATTAGAGACCATCCTAGATCATTCTCCAATGTTTCTTTGACAGACAAGTCTTTGTTGACTTCTCCACTGGCTCCCCCGAGCAAAAGCCGCATGCCAAGAAGACCCATCTCCTGCCCATAGCCCAAACCCTTACAAAGAACTGCTGGGGTAGAGATTGGAAATAGGCCATCAGGGAAAGAAACAAACCAAACGAATCCAGGGTGACAGACAGTCCTTCACAATTTCACAATAGGGCCGGTGAATAGCGCAGGCTGGTAAAGCCTGTTATTAAGAACACAAAGCCTGCAATTACTGCAGGTTCAAGCCCGGCCCAAGGTTGACTCAGCCTTCCATCCTTTATAAGGTAGGTAAAATGAGGACCCAGATTGTTGGGGGGGCAATAAGTTGACTTTGTAAAAATATACAAATAGAATGAGACTATTGCCTTATACACTGTAAGCCGCCCTGAGTCTTCGGAGAAGGGCGGGGTATAAATGTAAACAAAAACAAAAAAAAATTTCCAAACTCACTAGATTTGGTGTACTTTTTGCCTAAGAACTAACGGTGGCCAGTGGAGGTTCTTAATGGCACATAGGCAGATCCAGACGGCAACTGCACCTCTGTCTGTTGCTTGCCTGTCAATTCTTCGTTGGACTCCCCCAGCTAAACATTGCACTGTATTATTCTATGAATTTGAACCACCATTTTTCTGTGGAACCATGCTCTATCTCACCCCATTGCTTGTTGCAACTAGGCCTATAAATAAATAATAAGCACATACATACTATATTACTATTACTACACCCCTTTCTCTTGCCCACTTTGCAAGTTTCTACCACTTGTCGTGTTTCAATTCTTTGGCTCCTGGGCACAGGGCAGAACTGTCTGTCCTCTGCATAATGTTCTGGCTTTGCTAAGCCTCTAGACAAATGAATGTTCCTGTCACTGTGTGGCCATAATTTCAAAAAGACTTTCCACTGTTGGGGGCAGTTCCCTTTGTTACCTAGCCATCTCCAGTTACCTCCTTAGGCCATCCTGGGGAGGGCAGAAGTGACCTCATAAGAAATCTGTCAGTTTGATGACACATGGCGATGGAGAAAATCCAAAAACCTTCCTAGCCAGAATTTAAAGAGGGCAATTTCATTCAAAGCAAATATTCTAAGGCGCATACCACTCAGGGCTGCTTGGGGAGAGTTGCAAGACAGAAAACTCTTCGTTACTTGTACACAAGAGACATAAAAGGTCTCGTGGGGCTGACCTTTGCAAAAAGCTTTGGCATTTAGCAAGTTTGAAACCCCTGGTCTAAGTGGAGAGCACCCTTTCTCCAGAAGATTTCTAGTATCTTACAATTAACACAGGAAGTGTTTTTTGACCAAGCATTGCAAATTCATTTGTACACCTTCCCAGAATGAACTACCCTTCGGTTTATTCCATCCCAGGATTGTTCAGATCAAAGGAATTTCCTCCAAATGGAGGAGGAAGCCTGAAAATGTGAGAGACAAGAGCTTGTTCAATGACACACTATTTCAGGTTTAGAATGTAGGCATGCAGTCTGACTCGGAACACACACAAGTCCACATCCTTTACCTTGTGGGACTCTAAAAGTTCCATCCTGAAGGATGTATCCTATGACGCCCTTTTGCCACTGAGCTCCCCATGGACTCAGAGGGATTACAGTCAGCCTCACCACCCAGGTATGAACCTAACCTTAACCGAAGTTACAATGGAGTCTCTTCCTGCTTTAGGTCACCCATATGAAACTTCTTCTCTACTGGAACTGGAACCAGTTTAGTCTATGGTGAAGATGCTGGCCTAAAGACTAGGAAAGGGTCCCAACTTAGGCATGAAAGTCATGTGTAAGTCCCTCTCTCTCAGCCCAACCCATCTCACTTTACTGATATAGGCGAGACTTCAAGAGCTGGGCTGTCCCTCCCAGTGAATTAATCTGAGCTGATTTCTCTGTTTCCCAAGCTTAATGGATGCTTTTGCTTCTGTTAACTGTTTTTGCATAGTTTCTCCAAGGTCATTTCTGTGGTTTTTTCCTGGCTGTTCAGTTTACAATGCAGTGATCAGCTGTGAATTCTCCAAATCAAAATGATCAGTAAATAGATGTTTGGATTCCTTGGATAATCTGCTCTCTGACGCCACAAGGAGAAATAGCTAACGTGGCACTTCCTAACCGGCCAAATGGAGCACTTTGCCTCCAGGGTGGCCTTGCTGGTTATCAATCCTTGGCTGCTTATACGTCGGACATGAGTATCCGAAGCCCCCCACTTTGGGCATCCACCCTTCAGCATCCTTCACCTATCCTTCCTACAGATTCAGCCAGGAAAACGGAGGTGGCTATCAGTCATAGGAGCAAGGTGGGCCTGACCACTGGTGAAATCCAAATTTTTTTTACTACTGGTTCTGTGGGCATGGCTTGGTGGGCTTGGCAGGGGAAGGATACTGCAAAATCTCCATTCCCTCCCCATTCCTGGGAGAAGGATATTGCAAAATCTCCATTCCCACCCCACTCTGGGGCCAGCCAGAGGTGGTATTTGCTGGTTCTCTGATCTGCTCAAAATTTCTGCTACCGGTTCTCCAGAACCTGTCAGAACCTGCTGGATTTCACCCCTGGACCTGACCCTGGCAATGTATAAACTTCCAACTGAAAGTGGCTTCTATCTACCTGGCTGCCATCCAAGTGATCTCTCTGGAGGGGAGCAGATGAGCCCATGTCTACTGCTCCCAATTTTAATCATGGCTTCTCTAGTCCCTATCCAGCACCCTGACCACCACTCCAGTCCAAAACACTTTAAACAGCACCATGCAAGCATTTCATGGCCAATTGTACTAAACTGTTTTGAGACCATCAGGCAGCATTATTTAGGCAGGCTACCAATCTAGCCCCAAATTATTAAGAGTTTTTGGATGTGTCCCTATATTCACATTAAAAGTAGAGATCAGCATCAAAGCAGGGTTTGGGAAAGTAAGAGGCCTCACCCCAGATACTCCAGGTAATCAACCACTTCCCATAGAATTTTCCAGGTGGTCTCTCACAGGTGGTACTGGAGGACTTAACAGAGATTTGCACCCATTAAACATAAATTTTAAAAATAAGATGCTGGCTGCATTGATACATAATACTACACATCATCAAGATTTCTAAACCATGATTTATTGCCTGCTGTATCATACTAAGCCATAATCACACATTACTTTACCTTCAAAACAAAGAACATACTCTGTAGCCTCAAGGAAATGTATCCCCACCCCCATCTTGGAGTTGGTCACAAACTAAGAGTTTGATCTGCACTGCCCTAAAGCCACAATCATTGTATTTAAACTGATTCACTCTAATTAGTTCAGTGGGACAAAACACGTCAAATCTCTGACAGTAACTCAGATCATGAGGCATAGCCTGTAACAATGTTAGTCACGGATTCTACAGCAGAATTTCCATTGGTTCTCTGACACACTGAATTCCAACTGAAAAAAAGGACTCTTATAATTGAACATTTCTTTCCTTTTCTTTTTTTAATTAATTGCTGTTTGTAAGCAAAATGTAAATCCACCCTACCTCCAGCAAGTGTCTGTTCCTGCAGCTCGCTCATCTGCTTCTTGTATGCCCTCAGAGCAGCTTCTTTAAAAGATGGAGTGCCCTTTTTTTTAAGGGGTGCTTTAGCAGGGACTACTGGAATATTCTTATTTTCGTCTTCACATACATCTAGTTCATCTCCAACTACCATGCCTTCCCCAGCAACTTCCCACATATGCTGATCGGCCACCTGGTCCTCCAAACTGCCACCAGGAGCAGAGCCTTCTCGTGCAAAAGCTGCCACCTCCTCTTCCCCTTCCTGCACCTGTTTTTCCAACTCAGTTACACTCGTTCGGCTCTCCAGTTTAGCAAGGACTTGCTCCATGACTTCCACATAATCTGTTTCAAGCTCGCCTGTGGATTCGCTGGGATCTTCCCCATCTTCAGCTCGGTAATAGGATGCCTCTGTATAAATGTCAGAGTCCAAGGTGGTGCTTGATTCATTAGCGGTAGATTGAGACAGTGTCCGAAATCTCCCCATAAAAGATGACCCACTGTCCTCACAGCCACTTAAACTCTGGGTGCTCTTAGTCCACACCACTTCCAAAGCTGACCTTGCCCGTTGCAGGGTATTTCCAAATTTGGGAAAGAGGAGGGTTTTGTCTGAAAGGTCAATGCTCAGCCGGCTCTGCCAAGTCTTGGGAGGCCCTTCCTCAGCATCCGTGCTGGGCAATTCACTTTGGCTTCGATACATCACAGGCTTCCTGGTTTGGGTGGGAAAGAGGGCATTGGCTCTAGCCTCCTGCTGCTGCTCAGTGAGCTGGTCAGACCACTGCATTTCAGCAGTGGACCCTCCCCCAGAGAGGCAGCGACTGTCCAGGGCATAATCATAATTTTCTCCCTCATACCGGGCATCTGAGAACTGGCCGAGGTTTACCTGTGGGTGGGAAAAATCATTTACGTTAGAACCCAAATGTCTGTAGCTTGAGGCATCTACTCCCATGTCTCTATTCTGGTCTAGCTGATTCCAGTCTTTCCATGGCGAAAGCGCATCTTCTAAAGAAACCTGAGAGTTACTATAATGGCTCCGGTCGCCTGAGGCACATGCCATCCCATTGCTGACCCCACTGTCAATGGTTTCTGTATTCTCCATTTCACTCTCAACTCTATGAGTGGGGCCTTCTGGATTAAAACCCTGGTCCTGCAGATCACTAGTCCACTCGGTGGGGTCACCCTGTGTTCTTTGCCAGAGTTCCCGGTCGGAAAAAGACAAAAGCGAGCTCCCGTTCGTTTTGATGAAGTGTTGGTTCTCTGAAAAATCTTCAGAAAAAGATTGGCAGAGTTTAGAAAAATCAGACTCTGAATGACTGAGCTTTAGTGCTGCCAAATCATCCTGTGAGGGCCACAGAGAGGTCATATTGGAAGAGCTGCTGGCTTTGATTTCCTTCGGTGGGCTGCCTTGACTTGGGAAAGCGTTGGCACCTGGAGCCCTTTTAAGAACATCTCCCTTGTCTTTTGCAGAACTTCTTTTCATTTGTGGTGCAGATTTGGATATTTTTGCATAACTGTTCCGACTGATATCAGATTCCAGTTCTTTGCCATGGTTATCAAGCAATTCCCAATCCTGCTCTCTGGCTCTGAGATCAGTAGCTAGGCATTTCAGATCCATGCTCTCATACGTCTGAGATGAAGGGAGGCTTCTCTGCTTCCGCTCTCTTGAATCTCGGGGCAGAATTTCAGCTGAAACCCCAATCCCAGTCCCTTTAAGCTTGTAAGACTTTTTCAGAACCAAGTCTCTGTGCTGGGATGTTTCAAAATAAACAAGAATGGCCCGTGGCTTGGCATTAGGACAGTCTCTCTGTTGTCCCAGTCGCTGTGCAAATTCTATTTTGACAGAATTTTGAGCCTCCGAGAATCCCATTTTCTCTATTAATATTCTGTGCACTACATGCTCAACATTCTCAAACTTCTCCTCTGGCACATTTAAAAATCTAAGACTGGTTTTGCTTCCTGCGTGTCCAAGTTGCTTGATATAATCATATATATCATGTGTCTCCCTTCGTGATTGTACAAATCCAGTCCTCAACTGTTCAATTTCATTCTGCACAACTTCCACATTGCTGGAGATCTCATCAATGGACTCTCTGAGGGCATTGACGTGTCCCCTCAATTCGGAGAGCTCCGTTTCTATTTGACTGATCCCCTGAAGCTCTTTGAATATCATTTCCATCACATCGTGGGTCTGACTGATGCAACCAGTGGAACTGAAGCTGGCTTCCAAGGTGCTGGACTTTGGCGGGCGAGCAGTTCTGTCCAAAGACTTGCTCCTCAGGCCCCAGGTTTTTTTCCACATGCTAAGCTCGGAGTCTGAGGAGACGTACTCCTGGCTCTTCTTCCATTTCCTCAACTTCCGTAAAGCACCGAGCTTGAGGTTATGCAGTGTGCGGTCCCCTTCAGAACTGCCATCTGAAGGGGCAAGGCTACTCACACTCTTCCTGTTGCGTCTCATGGGCATTGTGTGAGATGAATACTCTTTGCTCCTGTTTTGGTCTTTGGCTTTACTTAAAAATTCTGAGAATGAGCTCTCGTTAGAAGATGCGTCTTGAAAAGGATCTTCATTCTTATTTAAGAAAATTCTCTGTTGCAATCCATTTGCAATAGCTGCCCGATAGCTGAAAGTTGGAGACAGAGAAAATCCGTGGTTATTTCTCTCCTCTTTAGCTGACCAATTGCGAACAGAGGTATGCTTAGCTATTTTTTTTACTGTGCTTTTTAAACTAATTGAGAATAGCTTTACTTGTCCAATTTGGGAAATATTTAATTCCTTTTTGCTTTGACAGCCCTCTTGTTTGTTCTTTGTATTGTTTTCCAACTTCTTTGTAAACATTCCTTTGTAAATCCTGGGTATGTAAAAAAGGTTTCGGTTCTGGAGGAGAGCAGAAACCATGGAAGGCAAGCTCAGTTATCCTTCCCCACAAAGACAGCAGTTCCTTCTTGACGCAACCATTTGTGTGCTTCCAACTTAAGATGAGGCAGGGCTCTCTTAATGAGCCAGGACAATACACACTGTTATGTGTTAACCATGGTTGGCAAGTCAAAAGCCAGAAACAGCTTCAGGAAGGATTGCACAAGTCTGAAAAATCCTGGTTCTATTTTCCGTTGCTCCCTTCAGCATCTAAAAAGCAAAGAACATTTTTATTATGACTTCCAAACTAAATTCATAATGTTATACATGTCAAAAATACTGAACACTTGCTCATCTGACATTTTAATACATAGAATTATTTAAAAAGTAATTTATGACATTTGGAGAAACTGCATTTCCTATTTACAGAAGAAAAACTGATCCAGACAGAAAGTTAGATAAGTTGTTTTCATGTACATTTCAACAAACTGTCAGTTTTGGGGTTAGAAAAATATTTTTAAAAAAATAAGTGATGTATCAAATTGGAGCTCCTCAACAGAACCTTTACAGCTGTGTTTTTAGATAGGACTCTTGTTAAAAAGAAACATTAAAGTCAGCAGGCCTCAAATATGCAAAATGTTTTGCTCAAAGCTATTTGCGGTTGGGCAGTTAAATGTAGTCTATAGAGAGACTGCTTGCTAGTAATTCTTTTGACCACACATAGGCAGATTTGCACTTTACACTTTTTTTTTAATTGCATCACTGAGAAGTCAGGAGAACTTTACTCATATTCAGAGAGTACCCAGATCTGATTATGCCTTTGTCTTTACATCCACCTATTCTGTCTTAGCATTGCTAAAACAAGTGCAGCACAAGAAAATTTCCTATAGCAACCCTCTAAGTGGTACGATGCAAAAGACTGTTATGCAATATGTAGTCGCAGAGATAATTTGAAAGAAAAGCTCTAGACGTCAAGGGAAAAGAAAAAGAAAAAAAATAAAGAAAAAGAAAAAGGAATTTGTTCTCCTCAATACTTCTTCTACTTAAGGAGGAGGAGGAGGAAGGGAAAAGAGTAAAAAAAAGCCTGCAATTTTTTGAAATAATGGTGAATATAAAACAATCAGACAGGATACAAATAATTAAAAGTTTTTTACAGTATCAGAACACCATAATTTTCTCTGTATACAGGATTACTATATAAAAGAACAGAAAGTGTGTCTTAATTCAAACAAGACTTTTCTTAGAATCAAAAATCTATCAAGATATTAAAAATGAAGTGCTAATAATAGCTATAACTCAGAGAACAAAATTCAGTAAACATGGTTTTTTTTGTTCAATTAGACTGTTTATTTTCCATTCTAAAAATATGATTATAAGGAGCATAAGAGCACAATAAATTATTATTTTCTTATTATATTAATTACATCTAATTTCCATTTTATTTTTGCCAATATGGCAAATATGAAGAGTTGTTGATTCCTTAGGAAATCCTCAGATTATAGTTACATTTCTAAAATATTAAACACATTTAAATTAAGTTAGTTCAAAGTTAATTACGGTAAGTTCAAATTCTCCCAGTGTATTTCATAGTCTGGAATTTTTCTTCTTCCTGCCAGAAAGAAGGCTCTCTGACAGTGGGGGCTCAGAATTGCAGAAGGCTAGGTCCCTAAAGATCATCTAGTCCAGTCTGTGGCCAAGTGCAAGGCTGCACTACTACAACGTCTTCAAAAGATCTTCTGCATTTCTTAACACCAAGCACAGTAAACAGAGTGGTTCCTTCAGCACAGGCTTCGTGCAACATTTGTACCCTGTGCTGCTTACCCACATTTTGGACCAGCTATGATTTTAAAGGGCTTGTAGACCAGAAAGCATGTTGTGATCGTCAAGACAGGATGGCCCTGCACCAGTCAAGTTCACTTCAGTCCTTGCAGGGCATTTGTGAATTTTAAACAAGCTGCAATGCAAAATAAAAAAAGAACCAAACTGGGCTTTTGAGGTCAGCAAACACGTGAAAAGGCACTGTGACTAGGCTGCTGAAGGACAGCTTGTGGTCACGTGTCCATTTTGATTAATGCCGCTCAGAAGCGAGAGACTACCAAGCCTCCCTTGGGAGACCCCAAGTCCAAGGCCACACCAGAGGACAGGCAGGCATCCTGATGTCTTTCCTGATCTGAAGAATGTTTGATGAACATTCACGCAAGCATTCACGCCTGGCAGCCCAAAGTGCCTGGTCTGCTGCTCTGCCAAGGAAGGAGGAAGAAAGAGGAACTGGGAAGACGAGAGATTGGCCGGAGACCAGCAGCTGCATCACAGGAGTTGTTGTTATACTGCCTGCCTTTGCAGCATGCTTGGCCTTAACAGTATTTCCTAGGCACAGCGTTGTGCTCCCCTGGCCGGCCTTGGGTCCTTCTGTGGGCCAGGACAAGGGGAAAGACCCTTTGGGAGGGCAAGGGACAGCCTCCCCCGAGGGCCACAGCTTTGGGCTGCAAGGATGGTGTACAAAGTAAATATTGCAGCAAATCCGGGAGGAAACCTTCACGCTGGGCTGCCTTCCTATCGCATTCATCCTGCCTTGTTTTTGCGGGCTGGACACTAACAACCAAACGGAGTAGAGCGAAATATTTCTTCCCTCTTCTCCGCGACCGGATGCGCTTCATTCCGGTCCTCAAAGCGAATCTGCACCCGGGACTCCCAGGCAGCTTCAACCACACCGCTCCCCGCATTTGGCGCCACCGTCTGCTGCGGGGGAGACGGCCTCCGGGAAGAGCTTCGCGCTCGCGGGAAAGCGGCCCCGCCGACCACCCCGCTCGGGTTCTTCTGCGGCGGGGCCAGAGCCGCGCCTCGGAAAGCCCTGCCTCGGCCAAAAGGGGCCGAGCCGCTCGATCCCCCTGCTTCGGCCAGCAACCGCGGACGGCCTAGGGGCGACCGTTCCCGCCGCCCTGGTCCCGCTCTCAGGGGTCCGGAGGGGCGGGGCGCCAGCGATGTCCCGAGGGAGGCAGGGAGCTCCGAAGGTGGAGCCACCGCCTCAGCGACCGGTCGCTCGCCACCCTCCCTCGATCCCCAGAGAGACGCCGAGCGCGCCCAAACCTCGAGCGCGGGGCGGGGTCGCTCGCATCGAGAGGCCTCCTTGCTCGGGCCGCAGCTGCGGGCCTCCCGCCCCCAAAGAGGCGCCGCGTCTCGCTAGCCTCCCAGAGCGCCTGCACGGCCAAGCCGAGGCGAGGCTACCGGCCGGAGGAAACCGCGGCGCCTCTCCGGTGTGAGGAGGCAGCCCCCCGGTCTGCCTGGCACCGGCAGGCAGCACCTGTACCAGGCAGACCGGGCGCCTGGAAAGTGAACCTCGGCCGGCCTCCCGCGCGTGCCCCGCGACAGCCCCGCGGGAACTTACCGGCCAAACTTGGGCGGCTGCAAGCCTGCAAACGGAGCGCCTCGGCCGGGCTGGCACAAGCGGCTGGGCTCGGTTGCGGGCTAGAGCCGCGGCCAGGAGAGGCGCCGGCGGCGACGCCCGTGGGCCCGCAGAGCGAGGGAGCGAGCGAGCGAGCGAGCGCCGACTCAAGTGCGGCGCCAAAGCTATCTCCGCCGCCGGGCGGTTCCTCAGCGCGTGCTGAGAGCGTAGCCAGCTGACTCCCGACGCTGCTGGTGCTGGTGCTGAGGCTGAGGCTGCTCTGAAGGCAGAGCCCGGCGCGGGCGGAGCGCTTCTCTCCGGCACCGCCCCCGCTCCTCGGGGCCTCGTCTCCGCCCGCGCCAGGGGATGCGCGCCCGCAGCTCCAGAGGAAGCGCATCGGGCAGGGCGGCGTCCGGCCTCGCGCTCCACCTGTAATGGAGGCGACGCTTTTCCTCCAGCGCCCGCGGGAAGGCTCGGCTGAAGCCCGTTGCTTCGGCTGTGATCGAGCCTCCAGCCCCGATGGCACTACACATCTGCAAAGCGCGGGACACGGTCAGAGCAGCGTCTATGGCGAGAGAGCTGGGGAGGTGCGGCCCCCTGACCGGCCGAGGCTTGCTGAGGAAGAGCGCGGCAAAGGCTGGATTCAGCGGCGGCCCGGTCAGGAAAGGGGCAGAGGCTAAATTCCCCCTTCCCGCCAGGTTTGCCGCGTGTGCAGCAAAGCCTCCCCGGCTCTTCTGAGGTGTTGCAGTTAGGTGACGGCGGTGGGGGAGACAACCGCTTGGCCCCCCCTTAAGTGACTACAGGGGCTGCGCGGTGCGGAGATCGCCTCCCGGGGGAGCCTGGCGGAGTTGGCGCCCTGGTCAGCCGCAAAGGAACCTCCGACGAGTCTGCCGGGCCAGGCTCCTTCCAAAGGAGCACAAGGCTTTCGGCTCGACTCCGGGGGAGCGCCGGACCTCGACGGCCAGCTCTTGCTGGGTTCCCTTTGGGTGCCCAAGGGTCCCTCTGCCTGGAGCTGGTTTTGATCGAGGGTGAAACCTTCCCAGCCCCTCCCCCTCTTAAGGAAAGTGATTTGTTGTGTTGTTTCTGCCAACGGGTGACATGGGGGTGGGAATGGCTAATCCACCCATTGATGGCAGCTCTTAACACATCCTGAAACAAGGACAGCCCCATTTTCCTCCAGCCCTGCAGGGCTTCACTCTGAGATGGCCAGCCCTACTTGGTTGCAGAGCTCGCTGGGCACCAAAGGTCATGGCCTCTCTGGCTTGGCAGGCATCGGCCTTCATGCCCCCGTTTCCCTAACCCTTTGTGGGGAGTCCCCAGGCCCACTGCAAGCAATGGAATTTGAGGCTTCTGTGGGGTGAAGGGATTGCCTAACACTTCATATGTCAAAAGTGTAAACACCAATAAAGCCATTTAGTTACCTACTTTTCTGAATGAGGTCACCAATAGGGGAAAGAACTGTGCAGGTCCATTCAAGCAGGATTTGCACTCGGTCTTCTCCCAATGGGGCCTTTTGAGGAGAAGCTCCACCAGTTTGCTTAGGGCTCATTCAACCTGTTGAGTTTGGGACTCTTCTGGCTTCTTTGGCTGAAGTGCCCTCAGAGGTTGCCCTGGGGACCTGTTACGTTGTCACTCGCTGATGGCGTTGCAGCAGCTTGTATTTTAGAATGTGGCTCCAGAGACCATCTGCTAAAGTCAATTACAAGATTATCAATCTATGGTGGAATTAAAAGACCATTGAGGTCTAGTCCTGCCAACAAACTGTCTGGGGATTTTTATGGATTAGCATGTAATAAAATAAGGCACACTTTCCCTACTTTCTAACAAAGTGAGTGGGAAAGATAAATAGTTTGTGCCAGCAACTGACAAGTACAGAGGTCCAAGTGGTTCATCAAGCTCTAGAAAGCTGCCCTCCACTCCCAGGTCCCATCTTCTGTCCTGCACAGGAACTTATCTTTCCAATATTTGTGCCGTCCCTCTTCCCACCAGTCATCTCCAAAGAGCTGCTCGGCACATGTCCTTCAGGATCAAAATGCACCTGAACTGGATGACTGTGAGTCCGCACCAGCTGTTCACTTGCAAGGGCTTTGGAGTGAAAAGAATGAAAATATTTACAGACCCCTCACATCCAGGACATAAACTGTTTCAACTCCTACCCTCAAAACGACGCTATAGAGCACTGCACTCCAGAACAACTAGGCACAAGAACAGTTTTTCCCCGAAGGCCACCAAACAAATAATTCCCTCAATACTGTCAAACTATTTACTAAATCTGCACTACTATTAATCTTCTCATCATTCCCATCACCAATCTCTTTCCACTTATGACTGTATGACTGTAACTTTGTTGCTGGAAATTCTAATGATTTATATTGATATATTGACCATCATTTGTGTTGTAAATGTTTTACCTTGATGAACGTATCTTTTCTTTTATGTAGACTGAGAGCATATGCACCAAGACAAATTCCTTGTGTGTCCAATCACACTTGGCCAATAAAAAATTCTATTCTATTCTATTCTATTCTATTCTATTCTATTCTATTCTATTCTATTCTATTCTATTCTATTCTATTTTGAAGCAGAGCAAAATAGAGCTTCCTAAACTAGGGGTTTAGGGGTGCATTTGCAATGGGAGGGGGTGGAGGGTGACATCACCCAGTTCTGCATTTAAGAAGAGGCTGGGGATGCTGGTGCTGGTGCTAGGGACGATGATGTCCTGATGATGGGTCAAGCAGAGGTAGAGTTTTGTCTCAGGTCTGGAACCAGAGAAGTCACAGCTCAGAGTCTTGAGGAGCTTGCAAATGCCACATGAGCCCCTTTCTGCAATCTTTGCAACATCTTCATGGAGCACTGGAGTTGTATCAGTGGACTAGAAAGGGGAAAATCCTCTCCCTCTGTACAAAAAGTGGGAAAGGGGTAGAACTATGGGCTCGTTAGCATTTATTTATTTATTTATTTATTTAATCGTATTTATATACCGCCCTATCTCCCAAGGGACTCATGAGATTGACCCTCACAAAATTCTGGAACAAATGATTAAACAGTTGTCTGTGAGCATTTAGAAAATAATATACTGCTTGTCAGGAGCCAGCATACCTTTATCAAGAATAAATTGTGGCCAAACCTGATATTTTTTTGACAGGGACCAGTTTAGTTGTCAGCAGGAATGTGATGGATATCATATCATGACTTCAGCAAAGCAGTCAACAAGATCTCCCATGGTATATATGACAAAGTGGGGCTTGAATTCTGCTGCTGTTTTATGGACATGGATGGTGGAAGAACCGTAGCCAGCAAGTGTATGTCTAGGCTGGAGGGAAATGTTAAGTATCAGACTGCAGGACTCTGCTCTAGGCCTGTGCTGTTCAATATATTTTCAAATTACTTGGATGGGGATTAGGAAATACAATTATAACATTTGTAAGCAATACAAAGGTGGGTCAATAAAAAATAGCTTAAAGCAGTGATATTCAACGAGGTCCCTACCGCCCACTAGTGGGCGTTCCAGCTTTCATGGTGGGCGGTAGGGGTTTTGTCCGATATTGAAGCACTTTCCTCTTTTTTAATTTAATTGACTTTTTAAAAAATTTCATAGCATTATTTAAAAACATTTTCATTAAGTTTTCATAAAATTCCCTGTGACAATTTAAATTTCTGAAAATATACTATTTGTATCGGCTGCGCATAAGTTTAGTTCACGTTATGTAAGTAAAATTAAATGGCGCTATAGTGCGACCGCAAACAAAAAAGCCTCATCCCAGAATAGCTTGCGCATCTCCTCCCACACTACCCAGCTGTAACAGACAAGCAGAGCTGGTAGCTGGTGCCCCTCCCCCAACCTAATCCACGATGCGTGAGAGGCATACGCAGTCGATGATACATGGCGCATTACTGTGGAACTGGTGGGCGGTTAGAAAATTTTACTACTAACAGAGATACAAAAGTGGGCGGTAGGTATAAAAAGGTTGACTACCCCTGGCTTAAAGGATAATATCAAGATTCAGGAGGATTTTGGCAAACAGGAACTTTGGGCAAAATGTAGCTAGACAAATTTCAAAAGAAACATATGCAAACTTCCAAGTAAGGAAAAATGATATGAATATGGGATGGAGAAGAGTTATAGATCAACTTTTCTTTGATCTTTCAGTAGCCTTCGGTGCCATCAATCATCATAGCCTTTGGAGCAGTTTAAAGAAGTAGGGATATACTTTTGTTAGCCTTTTTCCTTCAGTTCTAGTCAGTGTTGGTAGAGAGGTCTGGCCCCAAACTTCTGCTTTGCAGGATCTGGAGGACTCAACTCTTTCCCTGCTGTCCTATTTAACTTCTGTATGAAGCCACCGGGCAAGGGAACTTGTTGGTACAGAGTTAAGTGCCATCACCTTCTGATGATACTCAGCTATGGGTATCTGTCAGGCTGTTCAAGGTTATTTTCCAGTACCAATAAAGAGAATCTCTCTGGCTCAATGTTGAACTGTGGAATACTTGGTGCTCTCTGAGCTTGGTTGTTTGCTTGCAGATGTTTCATTACTCAACATCATCAGTGCTAGTGAGTTTGGGGTTTGCTCCCTGTTGACCTGCCAGTGTTGGTAGCAATGTGGTTTTCTCCTTGGTAGTTCCTTGATTAGGATATCTTTTACTGCTTAATGTTTGTCGGATGTTAACCCCTGTTTATCTGAGTGTTAGCAGCTGGAGAGGATGTCTTCTGGTCTTTTTGTTCTCTTTTTATTGTCTTTTTTTTTTATTGAAAGAGTTTTTAAAAAAACAAAGACATTTTCCCCCCCTTTTTCCCCCTCCTCCCAAAAACCCCTTCCCCTCCTTCCCCGCTTCCCGGGTCAATCACAAGGTATTGTTATACATAAACCAAACATAGAATAAAATTTTCCCTTCCAATCCAATTAACCACATCCAAAGCTTTTCATCTCCCAACCCCCTCCCCATTACATAAAATAACTTTCTAATTATTCAAAGGCAATCTGATATTTCTTAATCTGATATCTATTTTGTAGATAATCAATCCATTTTTTCCATTCAATTAAATATCTTTCCTGCGTATTGTCTTTTAAAAAAGCTGAGATTTTAGCCATCTCAGCCAAATTAATGACTTTCAGTATCCATTCTTCTATTGTAGGTACCTCTTCTTTCTTCCAGTATTGTCCAATCAACAGTCTTGCTGCTGTTATTAAATTCAGAATCAATTTAGTCTCAATCCCTGTACAATCCGTTATAATTCCCAAAAGGAAAAATTGTGGCAGGAACTTTATCTTCTTCTTCAGTACATTTTGAATAATCCACCAAATTCTTATCCAAAAGACCTTAATTTTCTTGCAAGTCCACCAAATATGAAAATATGTAGCGTCATCACAATCACACCTCCAACATTTCGCTTGGATATTAGGATACATACGTGATAATTTTTTGGGATCTAAGTGCCATCTATAAAACATCTTATAAAAATTTTCCCTTAAATTCTGTGCTTGTGTAAACTTAACATTTCTAACCCAGATTTTCTCCCATGTTTCCAACATTATTGGTTCCTGAATATTCTGTGCCCATTTTATCATACAGTCCTTTACCAAATCCTTTTCCGAATCTATTTCAAGCAACACATTATACAATCTCTTTATATGCTCCTGGGTTTTATTGTCTTTTTTGAATGATGTGAAAATGTAATTTATTTCTATGTGCATGCTGATGGCTGATTTGTCTGAATGCCAAGCTTCTAGGAATTCCTGAACATTTTGGGGATTTAGCTTGATCTAGTTTTAGCTTGGTCTAGTCTTAGGCGTAGGATACTCACACTTTCCCAATTGAAACTATGGTTGAGTCTGTCTATGTGTTCTGAAATTAAGGAGTTTTTGTCCTGGGTATTTGTGGGCACCCTCTGCTAGTCTTACAATTTATTATTATTATTATTATTATTATTATTATTATTATTATTATTATTATTATTATTATTATTATTATTATTATTATTAATCGTATTTATATACCGCCCTATCTCCCGAAGGACTCAGGGCGGTTCACAGGCAAATAAAAACACATAAATACAGATTAAAATAACAATTAAAAAACTTATTCTAAAAGGCCGAATGTTTAAAAACAATATAAAAAATAAAACCCATTTAAAACCAATAAATTTAAAATCTAATCCAGTCCTGCGCAGATGAATAAGTGTGTTTTAAGCTCACGACGGAAGGTTCGGAGGTCCGGAAGTTGAAGAAGTCCTGGGGGTAGTTCATTCCAGAGGGTGGGAGCCCCCACAGAGAAGGCCCTTTCCCTGGGCGTCGCCAGACGACACTGCCTCGCTGACGGCACCCTGAGGAGTCCCTCTCTGTGAGAGCGCACGGGTCGGTGAGAGGTATTCGGTAGCAGTAGGCGGTCCCGTAAATAACCCGGCCCTATGCCATGGAGCGCTTTAAAGGTAGTTACCAGAACCTTGAAGCGCACCCGGAAGGCCACAGGTAGCCAGTGCAGTCTGCGCAGGATAGGTGTCATACGGGAGCCACGAGGGGCTCCCTCTATCACCCGCGCAGCCGCATTCTGGACTAACTGCAGCCTCCGGATGCCCTTCAAGGGGAGCCCCATGTAGAGAGCGTTGCAGTAATCCAGGCGAGACGTCACGAGGGCGTGAGTGACCGTGCATAGGGCATCCCGGTCTAGAAAGGGGCGCAACTGGCGCACCAGGCGAACCTGGTAGAACGCTCTCCTGGAGACGGCCGTCAAATGATCTTCCAGAGACAGCCGTTCATCCAGGAGGACGCCCAAGTTGCGCACCCTCTCCATCGGGGCCAATGACTCGCCTCCAACAGTCAGCCGTGGACTCAGCTGACTGTACCGGGATGCCGGCATCCACAGCCACTCTGTCTTGGAGGGATTGAGCTTGAGCCTGTTTCTCCCCATCCAGACCCGTACGGCTTCCAGACACCGGGACAGCACTTCGATAGCTTCGTTGGGGTGGCCCGGTGTGGAAAAGTACAGCTGGGTGTCATCCGCGTACAGCTGGTACCTCACACCGAAGCCACTGATGATCTCACCCAGCGGCTTCATATAGATGTTGAACAGAAGGGGCGAGAGAATCGACCCCTGCGGCACCCCACAAGTGAGGCGCCTCGGAGCCGACCTCTGCCCCCCTGTCAACACCGTCTGCGACCGATCGGAGAGATAGGAGGAGAACCACCGATAAACGGTGCCTCCCACTCCCAATCCCTTCAACCGGCGCAGCAGGATACCATGGTCGATGGTATCGAAAGCCGCTGAGAGGTCTAATAGGACCAGGGCAGAGGAACAACCCCTATCCCTGGCCCTCCAGAGATCATCCACCAACGCGACCAAAGCCGTCTCCGTGCTGTAACCGGGCCGGAAACCGGACTGGAACGGGTCTAGATAGACAGTTTCATCCAGGTGTAAGGGAAACTGATATGCCACCATACTCTCTACAACCTTCGCCGCGAAGCGAAGGTTGGAGACCGGACGATAATTACCTAAAACAGCCGGGTCCAGGGAAGGCTTCTTGAGGAGGGGCCTCACCACCGCCTCTTTCAAGGCGGCCGGAAAGACACCCTCCACCAAAGAAGCACTCGTAATCGCCTGGAGCCAGCCTCGTGTCACCTCCTGAGTGGCCAGCACCAGCCAGGAGGGGCACGGGTCCAGTAAACACGTGGTGGCATTCAACCTACCCAACAACCTGTCCATGTCCTCGGGAGCCACAGGGTCAAACTCATCCCAAACAATGTCACCAAGACTGGTTGTTACAGGGCTTTACTGCTAGCAGAGGCACAAGTAATAGAATTATTTATAGATAGAATTCTTTATTGGCCAAGTGTGATTGGACACACAAGGAATTTGCCTTTGGTGTATATGCTCTCAGTGTACATAAAAAGACAAGATACACTCGTCAAAAATCACAAGGCACAACACCCAGTGACATTCATATGGTACAATAAGCTAGAAACAATATCAATATAAATCGCAAGGTTACAAGCAACAAAGTTACAGTCATGCAGTCACAAGTGGGAGGAGATGGGTGACAGGAACGATGAGAAGACCAATAGCAATAGTAATGCAGCCTGATGTGAATAGTTTGACAGTGTTAAGGCAATTATTTGTTTAGTAGAGCGATGGCATTTGGGAAAAAATGTTCTTGTGTCTAGTTGTTCTGGTGTGCAGTGCTCTATAGCATCATTATGGGGATAGGAGTTGAAACAATTTATGTCCAGGATGTGAGGGGTCTGTAAATATTTTTACAGCCCTCTTTTTGATTCGTGCAATATATGAGTAATGAGTCAAAACCAGCAGCTACAAATGACATTTCATTCCCCACTATCTGAAATTAAGCCCAATTGTAAGTAAGCCTTACTTGTGGAGAAGGGGAAAGGGAACTCCTCTTGCCAGTGGAGGTGGTAGGGACTACATATCTGCAGTTCCCAGAAAGGACATGATTCAAACTTCACTTCAAAAAGCTAATGTCTGAGCGCCCTCTTGTGGATGTGGAGAATTGTGATTTCAGCAGGATTCCTGGAGAAATCAGGCTTAAACCTGGAAAACCAATCAGGCTAAACCTCCTCCCCCTACCCCTACCCCCAGCTCCCCTGGAAGGAAGTTAATGATTGAGTGTTGTAATTAAAATTGAAGAACATTTATGAAGAATTTTGGATATATTGTTACTGGAGTATTGCAAATTCTGCAACCCAACAAGACTGACACAGACTTCAGAGGATAATTAGAACTGCAGAAAAAAACAATTACTGCCAACCTGCCTTCCATTGAGGACCTATAAACTGCACCAGTCAAAAAGTGGGCTGTGAAAATATTTACAAACCCTTCACATCCTGGATATAAACTGTTTCAACTCCTACCCTCAAAACGACACTATAGAGCACTGCACACCAGAACAATTAGACACAAGAACAGTTTTTTTCCGAACCCCATCACTCTGCTAAACAAATAATTCCCTCAACACTGTCAAGCTAGTAATTAAGTCTGCATTACTATTAATCTTCTCATCGTTCTTATCACCCATCTCCTCCCGCATGACTGTATGACTGTAACCTTGTTGCTGATATCCTTTATATTATATATTGATTTATATTTATATATAGATTTATATTGACTGTTTCCTAATATGATTTGATTGCTTATTTATTCCCTATGACTATCATTAAGTGTTGTGCCTTATGATTCTTGATGAAGGTATCTTTTCTTTTACGTACACTGAGAGTGTATGCACCAAGACAAATTCCTTGTGTGTCCAATCACCCTTGGCCAATAAAGAATTCTATTCTATTCTATTATTCCTGCAAGATACTTATGGATCAGATTCTAAAAAGTGGTTTAATTAATGAATGAAGGCCAATATATGTGTCCCAGGATAATGTTGCGGGATCTAATCTGGGTCGGTTACCAGGACCAGAGGTTTGGCCTTCCGAGATTTCGGACTCCTGCTGGAGCCCATCCTCAGGGAACTCCTCTCTTACCAGAACTTCTCTCTCATCACACACACTTTGCTAGAGAGAGAAGAAGTTCCCCTGAGGTTGGGCTCCAGCATGAGTCTGAAAACTCAGAAGAAAAAGGTCTTTGGTCCCAGTGACCGACCCAGATTGGATCTTAGTTTAATTAAATTTGCCAACTCTCAGTCTTTGAAGTGCCTTTTTATTGGACAAAATTGGACAATATGATTCTGGTCAAGATTGAATTCATTTAAAAATTGAATGGCAATATAAAATTAACAGCCTGACAATGTAAATTTTGAAATTTGAATAATTCAAATTTTCATTAATTTTTTTTCAACTTTCATTTTTGGTTTTTCCCTCCCTCTTCTTTCAAATTGTTTTCTCTTGGTTATTTCTAATATATTTTTCTTTTCTAAAATGAGTTCATTTAGATTTTTCATTTTACATATATTGTTATTTTATATTAGTTTTATAGTTTACCTTTATATTTTCTACCATAAATAGATTTAAGAAAATTTAATTAAATTTTCAGTTTAAAAAACTAAAAGAATTTTAATTGTTTTAAGAAACATTTTGAGACAATTTAACTGAAAGTTTTTAAAATTCAGTAAAATTCAAGACCAAGCCCCCTACCACCCGACAAATAACTGAGCATTGCAAAGGTTGCAAGATTGGCAGATTTCAAACCCTAAGGGAACTCTAAATACTTAGTCAATTTTTGTCTGCATCAGATCAAACCCTCTATTTTGTATTTCCATTCACTTTTTATGTACACGGTAGTTGACCCAAAATTCAAACAACTATTGGCTGCTCTAAAAAACCAGTTGGGAAAAGGGTTGCTAGGATTCCCAGTCTTTGCTCAGGCAGAGACCCCGGAGGGAGTCCCAATAGCTGGTTCTCAAACATTTTGGTCCCAGGATCCCTTTACCTTATACTCTTAAAATGACTGAGGACCCGAAAGAGATTTGCTTTAGTGGGTTATAGCTATTGATATTTGCTGTGTTAGAAATTAAAACTAAGAAATGTTAAAATGTTTAGTTATTTAACACACACACACCCTGGAAGATCTGAGGAGGACTCAGTGGTTGTCTGGCTCCTTCGGTGCACTGCATTTGATGGCCTGCAGCATAAAAACAGCCCAGTGTGCTGGTTGGCCCCATGCAGTTGGCTGCTGAACCCACTGAAGGCCTATGTGGGACAGTGCCTGCTGAGGGGCCGGGAAGGCACTACTTGTGCTTTGTCTGAGTAGGTGGTCATCTTGCACAGCAATTTTCTTTTGAAAAATTACCCTTTCAGCACCAATGTGAGGTACCCAGAAAAGCTTCTGGCAAGGAATAAGAGTTATACAATCTTCTCTGGATATTTCCAAAACAAGGAAAACTGTAATGTATTTGAATTTCAGGAGGGAAATTTGGGCGGGAAAATGCACGTTGCTGATTGGCTGATGCCTCAGACAAAATCCTATTTAAAGAGGGGTTTTTGCCTGTTGGCTTTTGCTGGGATCACAATAAACCAAAGAGCTGTTGTCACTTGTATCGTCTCCTGCCTCTTCATTGCCCGAACTCAACATTGGCGATGAAGGTGGGATATTGAAGGCAGTGAGACCGGGAAAAGAGTTGAAGGAGCAACTTAGTTTAAAACCCAGCCAGTATCAGGAGCGGATACATAGCGATGTCTAGCTATACGCCGCCAGCGCCATTCGACCCAGCCAAGGAGAAGCGGGGGTCGTACATGGCTCGTTTCGAGTGTTTCCTCGAAGCTAACGAACTGCAAGGAGTATCGGATAATCGCAAGCGCGCTTACTTCCTGAGCCACTGCGGGCCAGAAGTCTTCGATACCGCCGAATCGCTGTCGGAACCAACGCCTGTACAGTCGGTGCCATGGCAAACGCTACAGACGACGCTACGAGCACACTACGCGCCGGTGCCATCGAAGTTTGTACAACGGTTCGAGTTGAGGCAAAGAGTTCAGCAAGAGGGCGAATCGATAAGCGTGTACATGGCCGCATTAAGGAAAGCCGCAAACCACTGTGAGTATAGAGACTTGGAGGACTCTTTATTAGAACAACTCATTTGTGGGGTCAGAGACATCTGACTACAGAGGCGGCTGCTGTCGAAAAGCAACCTAACCCTGGCGATAGCCCTGGATGAGGCCAGGGCACACGAGATGTCCACCAAAGCGGCGGAAACCTTACAAAAGCTGAACACGCCGAATGCTGCGGCGAAAGCAATACCAGTCCACAGCGAAGAAATCCAGGCCGAATCAGACAGTGAAGAAGAGGAAGAGGTTTTCCACACCGGGAGGCCGGAGAGAGGCGACCGGGACAAGTGCGTGAGTTGCGGAAGCCAACACCAACGACAGAATTGCAGGTTCAAAGACGCAATTTGTCAGCGGTGTGAAAAAAAAGGACACATAGCTCAGGCCTATCGAGCCTCCCAACCTTCCTGCCAAAAATTCAAACCGGCCAATCAGCAGGGCGCCGGTTCAGCGAAGCGGCCAGGGATTGGCCAGTTCAAAAAAGGCACGAAGTCGAATCACACCACTGTGTGAGTGGGCCACGCATCGACACGCATAGAAAAGAAAATATTCACTAAGACCTACATCGAAGGAGTGCAGTGTAAAATGGAGGTAGATACCGGCTCATCAATCATGATTATGTCCTGGGACATGGTCGCACGGGACCTGCCAGAAGTCGCGAAATGACAGCTACAACCCCAAAAGCTGAGAGTGCAAGACTACCAGGGAAACCGGATCCCCGTAAAAGGAGCCACAACGGTCAGAGTAAGATATGGACAATTCAAGAAAATCCTGCCGATCACCATCGTTGATGGAAACCTGCCTAGTTACTGGGACTGGACTGGTTTCGAGCCCTAGGAATGGGCATAACCGGGGTCCACAACAATGGAGTCAACCTGAAGGACGAATTGTTGAAGGAATTCGAGGACGTTTTTCAAGACAGCCTGGGCAAGTACATGGGGACCCCCATTTCATTCAATTTGGACCCCCAGGTGGCTCCCATTAGATTAAAAGCTAGGAGGGTCCCGTTCGCCCTCAAACCCAAGATTGACAGGGAACTAGATAAGTTAGTAAGCCAGGGAATACTAGTCCCCGTCGACCATGCAAAATGGGAGACACCAATAGTGACCCCAGTCAAACCGGACGGATCAGTCCGGATTTGCGCAGACTATAAGGCAACGCTTAACAAAGCATTGCAAAAGAGTGCTTACCCCGTTCCCGTAGTGCAACATTTGTTGCACTCGTTAGGGCAGGGACAGGTCTTTGCCAAACTCGATCTGGCTCAAGCCTACCAACAATTACCGGTCGACAATGGAACGGCCGAAGCGCAAACGATTGTCACACATCAGGGCGCTTTTAAATGCACTCGACTTCAGTTCGGAGTTAGTGTAGCCCCCGGTTATTCCAAAACCTAATGGAACGATGTACTGGTATCAGCAGAAAACTTGGAAGAATTAGGGGTCAAATTGCGGAAGGTTTTGGGCATTTTTCAGGTCTGCGGGGCTTAAGGTTAAACTCAACAAATGCCAGATAGGAGTTGAATCTGTACAATTCTTGGGTTACCGGATAGATAAGGAAGGCATCCACCCGACGGAGAGCAAAGTGCGAGCCATTAGAAGAGCTCCAACCCAAAAAAACAAAACAGAATTACAAGCATTTTTGGGACTTGTGAACTTCTATGCGGTATTTTTAAAAGATAAGGCAACGGTAGCTGAACCGCTACATAAACTGCTAGCGAAAAAAGCTGTGTGGACTTGGGGCAGGGTTGAGGCTAAGGCATTTGAAGGAGTTAAGAATCTCTTCTCCAGCGAGAGCCTTCTTATTCAGTACAATGGGACATTGCTACTAGTACTAGTTTGTGATGCATCACCCTACAGGGTAGGGGCTGTCCTCAGCCACAGGTTACCGAACGGTTCAGAAGCCCCTATCGCATATTTTTCCCGCACGATGTCCGCAGCAGAAAGGAACTATAGCCAACCTGACCGGGAAGCCCTGGCTATAGTTTCGAGGGTTAAAAAATTCCACGAGTACCTGTTTGGGCGGCAATTTGAAATAGTCACAGACCACAGACCTTTATTGGGACTATTGGCGGGGGACCATCCAACACCGGTTGCATTATCACCCAGGCTGACCCGTTGGACTATTTTCCTGGCAGCATATTCTTACAAACTGTCTCACCAACCGGGTAAGGATTTGGGACATGCGGACGCTTTAAGTAGATGCCCGTTGCCAGAGACTATCGAAGACCCGACCCCAGGGACGCCCGTCTTGTTGATTGACTTTTTGGACTCTGGCCCAGTCACATCTGCGGAAGTGACTAGGGCATCTTACAAAGACATTGTCATAAGAACTGTGATCGGTTGGGTGCAGAGGGGATGGCCCGCTGCACCGGGGTATCGTTTCAAAGAGTTTACAAAAAAGCGTTCGGAATTGTCGGTACAAGGGGGTTGTCTGTTATGGGGGGATAGAGTGGTTATTCCGGACAAATTACGAGGGCATGTGTTGGAACTATTGCATGTGGGCCACCCGGGGATCGTGAGGATGAAAAGCCTAGCGAGAAGTTACGTGTGGTGGCCACAAATGGATAAAGACATTAGCGACCGGGTAGGGAAATGCCAAGCATGTCAAGAATCAAGGCCACTACCCCCAACAGCCCCCATTAGGGATTGGGAGAAACCCCAGGGTCCTTGGTCCAGGATCCACATAGATTTTGCCGGGCCGTTCCATGGGCAGACCTTCTTAATTGTGGTAGATGCCTACTCGAAGTGGTTAGAAATTTTACTCATGAAAACCACAACAGCGGAAGCAGTAATCACAGTCTTGAGGCATCTATTTGTGACACACGGGTTGCCCGACACTCTAGTGTGCGATAACGGCCCACAGTTCACGGCCACCCAGTTTGAGGGGTACTTGGCAGAAGAGGGCATCCGACATGTCCTCTCGGCACCTTTCCACCCGGCGACGAACGGACTTGCAGAACGCTTCGTACGCAGTGCCAAGGAAGCGCTATCTAGAATTAGCCCAGGAGATTGGCAATCAAAAATTGATACCTTCCTGGCAGTTCAACATAGAACTCCCATAGAACCACCAGCCACAGCCCATCGGAGTTATTAATGGGTAGAAGACTCCGGTGCCCCCTAGATCGGTTAAACCCAACATACTCCCCTGATGGGTACCAAAGCACAAAGGGAAGAACCAGAACAATGACAACAGGTGAACCGGTATGGGCACATAACTATAGTGAGGGCCCAGCGTGGCTTAAGGGAACAATTGTAGGAGTGACGGGCCCAAAGTCATACATAGTGGACATGGGGGATGGCCGAGTATGGAGACGCCACATAGATCAATTACGAAAAAGAATACAAAACAATCCAGAAACCAAACAGCCAGACCCTGACTACCCAATATTTGAACCAACAGCTAACTCAACCCCGAGGCAATCGGAGGACTTAGCTGAGTCTGAAGAAGTCCAGCGACGCCAACCGGCTCCTCCAGAGGACAGCAGGGACGACTCTGCCAATAATCCAGGGCCGGATGGCCCAGAGGAGGAGCTGGGAGGAACAAACAGTCCCTCCGACCAGCTCGACTCACTCCCAGGGAATGAATTGCGCAGGTCAGAAAGAGTTAGGAGACGCCCTGTCTACCTGCGTGACTACGTGGAAAAATAATATGCAAAAATACTATGTAAATATGGTGAAATGTGTTCTGGGAGGGGAGGAGTGTAATGTATTTGAATTTCAGGAGGGAAATTTGGGCGGGAAAATGCACGTTGCTGATTGGCTGATGCCTCAGACAAAATCCTATTTAAAGAGGGGTTTTTGCCTGTTGGCTTTTGCTGGGATCACAATAAACCAAAGAGCTGTTGTCACTTGTATCGTCTCCTGCCTCTTCATTGCCCGAGCTCAACAAAAACATTCATATGAAATGGACATTTTTATCAGCATTACATCACCTCGATGGCAGGATGTACCCCTTGTTAAAGTTAAAGTCAGCCAAACCTGTCTTTAGGAAACTTCACCTTTTTCTTATGGAAAAGTATAACATTCCTGGATCCTTTTCAACTGACAGAAAATCTTCCCTGCTGAACAATCAACATAACTGCTAAAGACAATTGTTTTAAAGTGCTTTGTAATGTATTTGAATTTCAGGAGGGAAATTTGGGTGGGAAATTGCACGTTGCTGATTGGCTGATGCCTCAGCCAAAATACTATTTAAAGAGGGGTTTTGCCTGTTGGTTTTTGCTGGGATCACAATAAACCAAAGAGCTGTTGTCACTTGTATCGTCTCCTGCCTCATCATTGCCCGAACATAACATGCTTTAAGACTATACTGAGGTAATGTAGAAGAAATTGACCACAGTTTGCAATTTAAATAGAAAAGGAATGGAATGACTGCAGAAACAGAAAATACCTGGGCCTCCATTCCATCATGCCTTCTCCCGTCAGCCAGCACTCAGGCTTCCCTTCCCAGGTCTGAGCTGCAGAGGAGAGAAGCAGAAGCCGGCAGAGGCAAGTTTTTACTTGCTGAGCCAGATCCAGTTCTAACCTTCTTTGCAGCTCCCAGCCCACCTCAGGAACGTGACTGGGGGCGGAGGAGGAAGGAGCAGCGGCAGTAGGCCCTTCCCAAGGACACCGTCTGAGTACAAGAGAGCTCTCCTCAGCTTACGGAAGCCCCTGGACTGCACCAGAAGAGCCCCACTTCCAGGGGCAGGAGGGGGGGGGAGAAACTTCATGCTGGTAAGTAATGGGGAAAAGAAAAGTAGAGGATCTCTCCTTCTTCGTCTAGCCCCGCATAACCTCCTGAATCCAGACTTCCTATTAGCCCAGAAAGAGTCACTGGTTGTCCCTGAGCACAGCTGCAGATTAGGACAGGATAAAAGGAGGACAGGGGCTGCCACAGAGGCTGTTGGGTGGGTGGGTGGGAGGTGAGGAAGAGTGTGTGTGTGTAAGTGTGTGTGTGTGTGTGTGTGTGTGTGTATGTGTGTGTGAGAGAGAGAGAGAGAGAGAGCCTACATGCCGATCTGAGCACAATACCCGATCCCTGGACTTGCCTAGATTGTTCTGGGAGGGCAACATGGATTTCCTCAGCTTGTGAGGGAAATGTGCAAACCTATCAAAAATATGGAACTGCAACTGTGGTGTCCCACTCCCCCCCAAGACCAGAGGAACATCTTGGAAGAAGGATCGTTTTGTTTCCCATCCTGATGACCAATGCTCTTGTGTCCTCTTGCAACAGGGTTAGGTGCTTCTGTGTGCCAGGAACAAAACAGGCAAGAGAGCGGGCTAAGCACAAAGTGAGTCCAAGGTCAGAGTCCCACTAACCTGCTTCCAGCCTTGGTGTTTGATCTCAGAGCATTTCACCCCTGAGGACCATGCTGACTTTTGCTCAGCTGTGTGGCTTGTTCCCTCCTTTCTTTTTCAGAGCCATTCAAGCAGACAGGGGCCTTCCTCTTTAGGCAAGCTTTGGGTGACGCCCCAGTGGGGTACTACTGCAAGGTCTGCATTGGATTAATTTTACACTCTTGCAGCCTAGCCCAAATCTTGGGGTTGGGTGGTACAGAAATGCAATGAACAAACATATTGCCACTACCTTCCTGAGTAGAGGGCAAGTAATTGGCACACCTTCTTCCAAGTCAGAGTCGGCTATCAGCTTCACAGTGAATTTTGCTTCAATTATTTGGGTTTCATGGCAAACACCATCTGGGCTGTTCAACCTTCAGATCTGGCCAGTTCACCACCTGTGTGATTTTGTGCAAACTCTCCCTGCGGGGCACTTTTATATTCTTTCAAAATATCCTAATAGAATTATAAAAGAAATTGAGTATGAAATCTATTTTTTCAACCACTTGCTCTTTTTAAATAGTTTAAAACAAATTGCCCCAGGATAGCACATATTTAATAACCTGAGAACTATAGCTAAAAAAAAGGAGAGGATGTTTTACAATAGTTGGCGAAAGCCTCCCATGCTTGACTTTTCACCAAAGCACTTTGTGTGCAAAGGCCTTGTGTCAGTTCTGTGGAACCGCACTGCACTGAGACGGAGGGAGGCCTGTGGAAACCTCTGGCAACTTGGGTTGCTCAAAGATGCTCCATTTCCACTCCTCCCCCAATTGTCAGGTCAGGTGCAACATAAACTATTTTAATTAATGATGTGCCACTAAAAGACATGAGAAGACCAATTCAAAATTCCACCAACATGGAGCATTTCGACTGAATCATTTGCCTGTTGACTAATGAAGAAAACAATTCTTGCCAAGGAATCCAGAGAAAAACCATTTCCCACTGAGAAAGCTTCTGAGCAACCAGTCAAGAGTGGCAGCACGGAGCTGCATTTGTGATCAACAGCTGGAGAGGCTTTGGCTGTGTCCTCACAATGGTGCAGACTGAAATTAGTCTTTCTTTTTTGAAACAAAAGCTGTAGCAGACTCTAGCCCACTGCCTGGCCTGGTCTCCTAATTAGAGCACTCCTAATCAGAGTGAGGGGCAAAACAGGGCACCCAAACTCTGTCCCAGCTGCTCACGGGTGTGTGTGTGTGTGTGTGTGTGTGTATGTGTCCCTCCCATTTCTCCACCCCACACCTCCCCTAATTGGTTTCACTCCAGTTGCTTATCACTCACCAATCAATTTTTTTCTGATATATATACTTCTGTCCAATACATTTTCATAGTGTCCAGTATATTTATTTGTCTATTTCTAAAATCTTTTCTGAGTGGCCTTTAGCTTAGAAAGGGAATTCCAACGAAATTTATTGAATTCAAAGCTTTATTTATTTATTCATCCATTAATCATATTTATATAAACTGATTAAATAGACGGATGGTCACAGCTCTCTAGGCAGTTCACACAATACATGTAAAGTACAGTACAGCTATGGCCTAGAAGAAGGTGGCATTCAACAGGCATTTGGTTAAAACCAGCCTAGACTGGAAAGAGAGAAGGAAGTGAGAAAGAAATTTAGCATTGCTCCACCTTGATTCTCTTGTGGGGTGGGGCAGGGGAGAGAAGCTCTGCCAGGCTTCCAAGACTATGTTAATAAAGTCCGCTCTGGGAGTTATTATTCACCCACAACTTTGTAGCCTAGTTTGACCTAATCAAAGTTTTTAGACTTTTCTCAGAGGGAAACTCAAATATAACATATTCCACTGACCATCTAGAAAGTTAAGGTAATGTGGATTACTACAATTGCAAATGGGCAGATAAGTGACAATTAAAAATAGCTGCAACTGGCTGACTCTGTTGAATGCCAGAAGATCCAAAGCTATCCACTTCAAGCAAACTGAAAATGACTGCAGAATTGGCCTTTCTCTCTAACATCTGTGCAAGGAAGAACTGTGGAGCAGAAGAGGCCAACTCACTTTGAGTTGTCTGATTTCTTTATCCATTTTTAGACAAAAGTCAAGGGAGGAAAATTAGCTTGTTTGGAACACTGACATTATGCTTGGTTTATTGATAGTTGCCTAAGCTATGCAAAAAGTCCAGGTAAGGAAAATTACAAATGAAGGATTGAAAAGCTTTAATACAATCCAAAGGAAAACAACTCCTCTCTACCTGCTGTTAAAAAAGTTGTCCCTGTTTTTTCAGACAAAGCCATTATGAGGGATTCTGTTCAGATGGTGACCCTGTGGGGAAAACAAGCCCCTCCCCACAGCATCACAGCTATCCTCATCACAGATGACCAGAGAACAATTGTCACAGGGAGTCATGAAGGCCAAGTCTGTCTTTGGGACCTGTTGCCAGACCTCCAGGTGTGAAACGTTTTCCTGTCTCCTTCCAGGGCTTCTCCCAGCACCAGTCTGGTCAGAGGGAAAGCTCCTCAATGAGGACTATTTCTCCCCAGGCAGAATTAGTGATTACTTTTGTGACACCCGAACCCTCTCACAGTTTCATTCTTCTCAGTAGAATGCTATTTTCCATGTATCTGCTCTGTAATCAAGAACATATAATCCATTATTGAAAATCAGTCCTTTTGACCTTGTTATATGATTAATCTTTTGCCCTTGTAGATGTCATCAAGGCAGATGCTTTTGGGGCACACGGCATCAGTGACGTGTTTGGCGAAGGCAAGAGATTTTGAGAAGCAACTGTATGTGGTCAGTGCTACTGAGAACGGGTCAGTCACTCAGCATTTCCCATGACACCTCATTTATGGAAAGTTCTGAGCTGCAGGAAATAGACATGCTGTTTGGGAACAGTAGAGATTGGTGCCTGGTGGCTTTTTTTAAGAGTAATTCGTGCTAAGGTAGGTCAGGACTAGTATGAGTATCTCTGAGATTTCAGGTGAAAAAGGAGGCTAGCTGTAGAAGAGCCCTGGAAGGTGTTTTAATAAAAGAGGAAGGGCCAAGAGGAAAGGGAAGATTGATCTTCTGAAATATAGAGAAAGGATAGGAGCCTTGAGCCATTCTCCAGAAAGACAAGAACCTTCGTGTCACCTGCCTCTGATGTCGGCTGCTAATAGAAGCAAGGTAGCTTGTTCAATGTCTGAGATAAAGCCATTTTCTATGCTTTCTTTAAGACAGCTCATGGGGATGTTGACAGAACTGTTCCACTATAGGTGAGGAAGTTTAAGCCTTAACAATTTAAAACAGTGGATTTCATCATATTTTAATAAAAACTGGTTTCAGTGTAACTTACATCTTACCCACTTCCATCTGCCCTCAAATTTCAAAGTAAATCCCATACTGGATATGTCTGTGTCTGTGTCTCATAGCACACCATCAATAATTGTTTTGGCAGGGAGATGAGCATTTGGGACATCACCAGTGGACGGTGTGTAGAGAATGCAAGGCTTCCATTTCGGCACACAGCCATCTGTGTAAGTAGAACACATCCTTATCTGTATTCTCTTGAGTACCATCTCCTAGCGGCTTCTTCTTATACAGGTCGTGTTGGTGTCTCCAGTAGTTTGATAAAAAATGTTCCAGAGGTGAGAAAGGATTAAACTGAATACAGCCTGGGTTTTATACATACATTTTTTAAAAAATTGAGTAAAGATACAACTAAACAAAGATCTCACCAAATCCTTAGAAGTCCCAGACTTCTGGTAAGCACTAGGGATTCAGGAATGCTTAGATTAAATCTGGCATGCTGTTTCTTTTTTGGGTGGCATTACATCCATTAGCTTCTGTCTAGCACTGTGCTGATTTTGAAGCTGCTGTACTTTCTGCTTTTCCTTCTTTGGCTTTGGAAGGAAGAAACAAACTGGACAAGATCGGGCCACTAACAAAGCATGTAGCTCCTGCTGCCATGGAAATGCAACTGCACACATCTCCAGTTCCTGCTGTGGTCTCTCTTGCAGTGGGGCCATGAGCTGAAGTGAGTCTACCTGCAAGGTGGCTGCAGGTTTGGAACTGGTAGAGAAGCCACTGGTTTCAGACAGAATCTGCAGATAGCTCCAAACAAAGTGCAATGGCCTTGTTTTATTGCACTAACCTGCTTCTGTACTGCAGTGCCTGTTTAAGTGCATCAAATTTAGAATTAGAATTAGAATTAGTATGCTCAATTCAGTCATGTGATTTGCTTGCATCATAGGTGAGAGGCAAAGAGAAGTCTGGCGGCCCCCGGGGGAAGGTCCTTCTCTGTGGGAGCACCTACCCTCTGGAACGAACTTCCCCCCGGTTTACGCCAATTGCCTGACCTTCGGACCTTTCGCCGGGAACTGAAAACTTATTTATTTATCCAAGCGGGACTGGCCTGATTTTTAAACTCTAAATTTTAAATTTTAAATTTTTCAATTGTAATTTTATTGGGTATTTTATATGGTCAATTGGACGGTTTTAATTTCGGCCTTTTATTGAATAAGCTTTTTAATTGTTATTTTAGTGTGTATATTAATTGTTTTAAATGAAGGCTGTACACCGCCCTGAGTCCTTCAGGAGAAGGGCGGTATAGAAGTTTAATTAAATAAATAAATAAATAAAATAAAATAAGTCTGTTTCACTTGTGCATGATCTCTCTGTTTTGTGAACTAAGGATGGTGCATTTTCTTGGTACACTAGCATTTTTCTGCCGAAAGACAGGCAGCTGCAGGAAGAAGTATCTCCTTCGTGCATCTTTGGAACAGCACATAGAAGAGATTGAAATGGGAATAGAAAAGGGTCCATACGGCTCCCTTTATAGTTTGAAACAGCCCAGAATCAAGTCTAGGATGTTACTGTGAGCTGTCCAGATGCATCATCTTGGTCAGCCACTAGAGGGCAGAATGCACTTGGTTTGATCCACGCATCTCTGGGATTGGCATGCTATTTGGTTAAAGGATGTTCCCAGCTAATGTCTGGTAGGACTCAGTCTTGGGATAACAGATGTGCTTCTCAGTGGGGTTGGGTCCTGCCAGCTAATCTCTCTTGCCTTTTTCCTTTTGTACAGTATTACCACAGCTCATTTCGGATGGCAGGAGAGGGCTGGCTGGTCTGTTGTGGGCAGTATAACGACATCCTCATTATTGATGCGAGAACCCTAGTTGTGCTTCACACATTAACCTCTTCTTCCTCTTCAGACTGGATCAGCTGCATGTGTTTAGTGCATTCTCTGAGGATTCAAGGTATATTTGCTGTCAAAAGCATGCAAGTTGGATGCTTCTATGCGAAGTTATCATCCATGCTTATCCATAGATACCATAATATATAGGAGGATTGATGTAAAATTATATTAGTTTACCTGTAATTTCTTTAGTGAGTGGGTGGGCACATGCCTGTTTGGAAATTACAGGAATTGGTCAGAGGTGCAGAATACAGTACTGTACATGGTTGAGGCTGATGGTTTACTCCCAGAAGAGCCTCCCTCCTGCTGGGAAGGAAGCCTGGATTCTGTGGGACCGCTTTTCTATTGGCCACACTTCTTAGGCCCTGGGACACAACAGGACTGCTCGTCCAAGGACAGTTTTGCCCACCCTCGGAACTCTGGGATAGTGAATGAGGGCAGAGCAAGCCTCAATTCTGAAGGCTCTGAACAGGAGCTGCAAGGACCCCAAATCGGTGGATCCACCCACAGACATGAAGCAGGGCACCATGAGGTGCTTCTTGGAGGCTAGGTTTAGGTGCATTGGCAGAGTTTTGGCCCTGCCATGTCATCTCGGACAGGCAAGAGCAGAAGCACCATTTTCCTGCCTGCCATTCCTTGTGCCCCCTGCTTGTGACTTTCCCACAGCCATCCTGTTTCGCTTTTCCAGAGGATTCTTTATTAGCCGTATCTGCAGCAGGAGACCTTAAAGTCTGGGATTTGTCATCTTCAATCAGCAAGATACAGGTGAGAAGCAGCAAAGATCTATATCCTGGGTCAGGTGTCTCTTTCTCTTCAGTCTGGCAGTGCTGATGCAGGAGTGTTAGCAACATCCCTATGAGTGGACATAGAGGGGCCCCAGGTAGTGTTGAAACGTCTGGAAAGTTCTGCATCCAGGCCCCAAACTGAATGCAAAGCAAGATTTCACCTAGAAAGGAGTGATCATATTTAATGTTAAACATGATGGGAAATTAATTTCCTGGACATGACATGGACTTTACGGGGGGGGGGGGGGAAGGTCAGTTTTTTTTAAAAGGTCTGATTCCAATCTGAGACAGATCAGAATAACTAGAAAATAATTTATCTTACAAAGAATTCCTAAGATTCGGTTGCAATTATATTGCTAGCATAAATTTTCTAAAAGAATCCAAATCTTAAAACATGTATATTTCCAAACTAGAAACTATACACAACTTTCAAACTGTCCTAAATCAGATATTGTATGGCTTGTGTTGTAAGACCTCACAATTAGTATATTCTGAAGGAGTACAAAGGGGCATAGGGGTTATTTAAGGAAATGTCATGATGCAAGAACACTCCCCTTTCTCAGAAAAAACGGGAATTTAAGGGAAATATCAGTTAAAGTAGTTTCTGTGCTCTGTAGATACGCCAATATAAAATCTGTCATCAGTCTCAGTCAGTCATATGGGGAAAAGTCAGTGAAGCCTCCCTAGCTTTTGCTATTTGCTTTCTGTGCTTGGTCTTGGGTTTTATTTCACCTAACTTGTGACAGGATAGAGAATGTCCTGGAGGTCTCCTAAAATCCCAAACTGCCCCAAACAAGGCAGCATTGTTTAGATGTTGAAATCTTGTAAGAGAAGTGGCATGGGGACCTTATGCTCCCTTTGCCATCATAGCTTGAGAGCATGCTAAAATACAAGAGAACTGAAAGGGAATAGATTGGAAAAGGAGTTCAAAATACAGTTATCCCTCTGTTCTTTTCATTAAATCTGGTCAGTCGGCTTAGGAAACCAAATGCTGTATTTGGGAGAGGCAAATTCTTCCCTCTTAATCAAATCAATTGACTCCGAGTCAACTTTTACTTTATAGTCCATCTTGCAGTGATGACTGACCATGTTATTTTTCGTTTTTCCATTTCCTCCCCCCCCCCCCCCAAATGACCTTTTCTTTTTCTTTCAATGTGCAGGAGAAGCAAAACATTTTTGAGAGAGAATACCAGCCTCTGGGCTGCACACTCTGCACTGCAATCCGATTTTGCACTTATACGGAGAGGCTTCTCTTAGTTGTATTCTCCAGCTGCTGGAAGGTATTAGTTAAGCAATGCATGCAATATTAGGCACTTCCTACATAAATAACTTTAAGAGCTTATCAAAATGCAGAGGCTGAGTGAAAACTGAAAAATAATCATATACAACTTGTAATAGAGAATTAAGTCATACAAAATTATCATGAATAATGTTTAATAAACCAAATCAGACCAAGCTAATGTTATTGATTTTAACACACATCCATTTCCCCCAATTTGAGAAACTAAATTAAAGCTATACCAGAATGTGAATCTTCATGTTTCATTCCTTTACAGTAATAGATCCAAAGAATTTTCTTGCCTTTGCAAAAGGCATCTTGTTATTCTAGGTGTTCCCTTCCATGATTCTGATAACTTTAGTGATTGAATGAGTTTAATAAATGAACTGTTATGCCCTGAGCTGATGAACTGTCTGGCCATGGTGTTCCTGGTTGTGCCAATGCTTTTCTGCAGTGCACTTGCTGGACAAAAAGATGCCCACCCCCGCCCCACCACTCAGAAATCTTCCAGAAGGCCTTCATTACATCCAGTTTTTCCACTGTTCCAAGATTCCTCACGTGTGTCCTGCTTCCAAATTCACATTGCTCCCATGCTCTGTAACTCCTTCCTGTGATGGGAGGGAAGTGGAGGATGGGACAAGGCTCTGGCCAGAGGAGATAGACAGCTTTAATTCCCCTCTTTATAGCAACAGGGGGTCACCTTTCCCCTTTTTGTCTCTGGCTTCAGGTGTATGATTACTGTGACTTTTGCTTGCTGTGGACTGAGTTTAGCCCAAGCAGCCAGACCTTGGCAGGAGGGGAAATCCTCGCTGCCCATAGGTTGATCATTTGGACAGAAGATGGGCATGGCTACATCTATCAACTGGTGAACAGGTGAGACACACCAAGTGCAAGGGAGTTGGCAGAAGCACCACCTGGAGCGTGTGAAGCTTTTGATGGCAAAACCCTCCACATTTCTAAGATCCTGACTGGGGGACCCTCCCTTTGGCCCAAGGAGCTTTCAGCCAGGCAGGTGCTACCCTTGTTGGCCAAGAGGGCATACTCTTTGGGGCAATTCCCATTAGGAAGTGTTTGCTAACAGCGGAGCATCCGTTCCTATGCATTGTCAGAGGACTGATCCTCCCTCTTCCCATGTCTTTAGTGGCCTTTCACGGAGCATCCAGCCATCCAAAGGAAGGGTGCTGAAAGAAACAGTTCATCCTGTTTTACTCTCTTCTACTGAGGTGCAAGGCAACAAAGTAAGTTGGCTGGGTTTTTAGAGACTTCACTGGGTTTCAATAAATGCAAGCACCATTACCAACCAAAACCCATAAAGCTAGGAATTGAGGGCATTTTATCAAAGGATTTTCAGTTGGCCATTGGAATCTCCATGGATTTCATTGTAGGAAATTAAAGGATTGAAAAATGGCTCCTTGCTTTCTTTCATGCTTCTTTCATCTCTAAATTTGTGTGCTCTAAGCTGAAAATCAACTTATGAGTGACTGAAAGCCACTCTCAGCCTCAGGCTGTTTGAACTGCTAGAGGAATACACATGTGTAAGGGAAGGTGAAGCATCATTGTCATGAATGTGTGCATTTCTTAGACGGCTACACTAATATGCAAAACACACAGAAAAACTGTGTGAAGAGGGAACAAGCAGAAATAATCTGCAAACTGTGAATTGGAACTTGTGGGTGCCCCCCAAAGATGCTGAAGAAGTCGATTATTTGTCAGCTAACATAACTCCTCTTCCGGGATTTTATTTTCAATAGAGTTTTTCTTACATCATGGGCTTCATGAACGAAAGGAAGGAACCCTTTTATAAGATTCTTTATTCTGGACAAGCTTCTGGGAGGATTACTTTATGGCATGTTCCTGATGTGCCTGTTTCAACTCTAGATGGCTCTCCAAAAGGTTAAGATATTTTTTATTTTAGAACTTGCACTGCAAAAGGTGAAAATGGGACCTCCTAGCATAAACTCCAAGACTTACAACTTTGCTTATCTTCTCTATTGTATTCAGAGGCCGATATGGATTTGGATATACATCACTGCTAAATAATATAGGCATTGGGAAGGGAGACAGTACGTAGTACCAATGGCTGGAGAAGGCCATTCAGAGGGGTGTTTGCACTCATGGTCTGCTTATTCTCCATCTAAAGGCTTTTGCCATGCCCAGAACACTAAACTAGAGGGACCCAACTCTCCTCAAGGATATGAACAGGAAGGTGCCATCGCTCGCATCTCATTGTTTTTTCTCCACAGTGATCCCAGTAGCAGCATCCAGAACTCTGCAGGATAACTTTAACATCTACCCTGATCACCCCTGGGGAGCTCCCATCACAGTTTCTACATACATTCCCAGCCTCCAGAAGTTGGTCTGTGGATATAAAGACGGAAGAATTATCACAGTCCCAGCTTTGCATGCTGCGAAGGCCAGACTGTTGGGAGAAGGTTCCGTGCAGAAAGGTGAGCAGCTTTGTATCATCCTTCTTTACTTTACAACAAGGGGGGAGGCATTAGGGTTCCCCCCCTCACCTGAATAAAATCTTCCTCAACTCCTGAGTGCTTCAGGGACATGGCCACTGACTGTTCTTGGCCAGGAGCTCTTTCTCCAGTGCCTCCTCCCTCTCTACCCCTGCAACCTTGGGTTCCCTGGGGGTCCAACTGAGCTTGACCTCTTGGCCCTCAAGAGGCCATGGGGAGCCATTTTATGAACATGACCTCGCCCTCTACCTCCGCCGGGGCTCAGAAAGGCCGCCTCCCGTTCTAGCTGGGTTGATCTGGGAGACCTGTTGCTGGGTTCCCCCTCAGGGAGCATTCTGTACTGCCCACTCCTCTCCCACCTGCTCTCAGGGGCCAGTGGGAGCCCCCACGCAATGCCTGCCTCAGCTGGGGCTCCTGGGCTGCAAAAAGATGGAGGGGGGGGGCCCTGGCAGTACTGGCCACTGCCCGCCCGACTCTCTCTCACAGACGCCGCTGCACCCCACGTGCTGAGTGGCGCCGGCCACAGCAGCGTGACAGCCCTGCTGGTGCTGCCCGGCCGGCCAGCACCCTGCTGGTTGCTCTCTGGGAGCCGGGATTCCTGTGTCATCTGGTGGGACATCTTCACCGGGGAGGCACTGCACCGCTTCGCGCTGGACGCAGGGCCCATTGCCCGCCTGCTCCTCTCGCCGGACAGCTGCAGGGTGAGTTGAAAGGCCCGAGGTGGCTTCCTGGGAACTCAGCCAGGCTTCTGCTCCACTCCAGGAGTTTCGGGGTGGGCAAGAGGGGGCTCTTACCCCGAGTGCAAGTGCCCCAAGGCATAGCCCGACTCGCATAGCCTAACTCTCTTGGGTCCAATCAAGAAAGTCTTCCTTGTCTTGTCTTTGTAGTGGAAAGGTCACAGCCTCGTATGCTGCATGTGTAGCGACCACTCAGTCATTCTTTTGCACGTGCAAGAGCGTGCCTGTCTTATGCGTGCCAGGAAACACCTTTTTCCCGTGACGGCATTACGATGGCACCCCGTGGAGAATCTGCTGGTCGTAGGGTGTGAAAATGATTCAGTCTACGTTTGGGACATTGAAACAGGTGATGGAAGCGAGGCTGCTCCGGCAGCCCCAGGACATCCTTAGGAGCTAGTTGTAGGAAAGGAATGGATGAACTCTCATCTGCCCCTTATTTTTTCTGCTACAATTCCGATGTGTGATTATTAGAGGAAGCATAATTGACCCCGAATAGATCTGCTTTTTGTCTTTCACCCCAAAACCTAGACCTGTTATAAATAGACTGCAGAAATGTGGGTGACAATTAGATAGCAGGGATCTATGCCATCATCAAGAGGCTATCTCAGGTATCAGCTCAGTTAATGACAAGTTTATGGACAAATAGCTATGGACCCTGAATCATTTATCTCTGTCCCAACAGAACCCAGATTTTGCAATAATTGGGGCGGCCACGAGAGGGCAGTGTTTCTTAGCCTTAGAGGAGCTCTACATGTCCTGGTTTGGATTATCAAAGGATCACTGTCTATACTGGATTCTTTTTAAAAATGTGCTTTGAAAAACTGTGGCCTGATCCTGGAGAATGCAGGGAAGGTAAAGCGGAGACCTGCTGCTGTGACCATCCACCTTTCTTTCCCCCTTTGCCTAGGAAGTCTAGAGCGCCACGAAAGTGGGGAGACGGCCAAAGCAATCCTTGCTTCCTGTGAAGATTCTGGTCTTATGGCTGATCCTCTTTATGCAGCCTGGGAAGAAGATGGCCAGCAAGAGAAAGGTCTGGGTAGCTCATTGTCCAGCTCCTCTGCCTTTGGCACTTTTTCCTGCAACAGGCTCGCTCATCAAAGAAGGTCTTTTTGTCGTCAGGTAAATACACAGAAGGAAGCAGTTGTTGGGTGTGTGAATGGAAGTTCCCTTTAGAAGCCTAAAGCCCCATTTCTTCCCCATCCCCTCTGCTGACTCCCCTCTGCTGCCCCCCATCTTTGAAATACCCTTCTAAGGACCGAGAGCTTCCATTGATAGATTTAGCTAAGTCTGGTGTTTGTTCTACATCACCGTAGTCGTGGCTTCATCCATCAGCCTTGAGAAAAAGGCATCCTTTTAATTGCCCAAGTGTAGAAAAATGGGCATATAGTATACTTATTAGCCCCCTCATCCATACAAACTTTTACAGCCTCTCCACCTGCCTGTGCAAAGTCTGGGCATTTTCAGATGTCACGTGCGCCTTCTGCAATTAGTCATATCTTTCTATTGTGTTCTATTAGCCATCCATAAGTTTAGAGGAATGTTTTCAAATGAAAATGAAGTACTCATCAAGAAAAAGCAATTGGAGCTCTTAGTAAGAAAAATGTGTTTAGCAAATAAGAAGATGCCTTGAAAAGGCTCCCTGGCTATTGCTGCTGCCAGCCTGCGTGTGGTTCACATTTGTGTTACGTTTCAAGGGGGTCTCACCTCTTCCCCTCTCCTTCTTTAGGATACACAGGGAGGAAGGTGGGAGGAGAGGGCTTTTTCAGGAAAACATGCAAGTCAGCAGCATCTGCAGGCTTGAGGGAAATAACACAGGAGACCTTCAGGTTTTCCAGCTGTTTGTTCTGGTGCCTGCCTACCTGCTCTTAGAATGGCTGCAAGTCTGCATTTCATAGAGCTAAGATTAAAATGTGCCTTGGGAACAAACTTGTCCTTTCTCTTTGTCTCTTTGCTTGTTTGATCTGTTTACAGGTTAAGGATGGCCAGCTTTGGAATGCTGATTTCTGCCTCATGGAGGCTGAGCCCACATATTGCAGAATTGCTGGAGTCCAAAGGGAAAAATGGGGCTAGGGAAGAAAAGGGATCAAGGGAGGGCTCTTCATTTCAGAAGAGGAAGCATCAGCATGCCTGCTGCCAAGTGGGATGGACCTGCTGGGGGGAGAGAGCCAAGTCCCCTGGGAGAGAGAGGGGAGATCCCTGGACAGACTGTATTTGTGGCCGATGACCACATCCAAATGGCTGTGGATGAACTGAGCCTAGAAATCCCTCTGACCTGTTAAAACTTCTCAAGCTTTTCCTTTATGGCTGTTCCACTACACATTGGAAACATGTTTGTGTCATTCGGTTGTTGCTTTTCAACATTTCTTTACCATAGTGATACATCACTTATTCCTCATGCCTTTCTGTTTGGTGTTTTGCTATTTTCAATAATGGCTTGTTTTATACTTCTTTTCAAAAGTGAATAGAATAGAATAGAATAGAATAGAATAGAATAGAATAGAATAGAATAGAATAGAATAGAATAGAATAGAATTTTTTATTGGCCAAGTGTGATTGGACACACAAGGAATTTGTCTTGGTGCATATGCTCTCAGTGTACATAAAAGAAAAGATACGTTCATCAAGGTACAACATTTACAACACCAATGATGGTCAATATATCAATATAAATCATAAGGATTGCCAGCAACAAAGTTACAGTCATACAGTCATAAGTGGAAAGAGATTGGTGATGGGAACGATGAGAAGATTAATAGTAGTGCAGATTTAGTAAATAGTTTGACAGTGTTGAGGGAATTATTTGTTTAGCAGAGTGATGGCCTTCGGGGGAAAAAACTGTTCTTGTGAAATTTGCATATTTATTGATTACATTCATTGTTACGTGACATCCACCTGAATTGAATATAAATGAATATAAATATTTTGCTATAATTATAATTAATTATAATTGTTGCACTGACTATGGTAACATCAACTAAATTAGTAAAATATTTATCTTTCAGTTAACTACTCTCTGCTGGGCTCAGGGGCCTTTTGCTGTTTGGCCATTGAGGGCAACGTGGGAGAGCATCAGTGTCAACGTGCTCCTTTTTGATTTGGAAAAGCTGATGGAATTGCTCTGCTCCTCTCAGGCCAATGGACTGAAGTCCTCCAATTCCTTCAGTACCATTGACACTTTAAAGAGAGCCAGAAATGCAACAGAGAAAAGGGCATTAATGTTAAAGAGAAACAGAACTTCTGGATCCCTCTCTCCAGTGGATGGGCAAATCAGAGCGGCTAGCGAAGAACAAGACTTTGGGAAGGTGCATACAGGTGGAACCCTGGAACTAAGTGATGGCATCAAAAGACGCAAAAAAGCAAAGAGTTCCAAGAAGATTAAAAGGCAGTCCTCTAGAAAAACCAGCCCAACTGTTGCCACGGAGGCAGCCAAACTCCTTTTGTCTTGTTTTTTCCCCTGGGGTGTGAACAGAGAGTTGGATGGTCTTTGTGTTCAGTATTTAGGTATCTTGAGACTTTTCTCTCCTGTCTCCTTTGGACTGCTTTCAAAAAACTATCTTACTCTGATGTTACCAGGATGGAACAGTGCTAACCCTGAGAGGATGGAAAAGCAGCAGGAGGTAGTCAATCTATTTTCTAGCAAAGTGCTGCATTTACACAGTAAATACTATAGTGTAACCCAAGAGCAAGCAGGCAAGAAGAATGGATGGAAAAATACTGTTACGTCTCCAGAGCAAAGGCTAGTTTTGGCTTATTTGTTGAGCAGGATGTCTTTAGTTCAAAGGATAATTAACAGGCCTTCTGAAAAGACTAGGTAAGACTGAGTCTAGCTTTTTCTGAAATAAAAATTGATGGTTAGAAGAAATGGATGGTTAGAAGAATGGATGGATGAGCAGTTCTTGCCTTTCATAAGTCATTCACACACAATCTAAGATGATGTCTTTGGGGTTCCCTTCTCCCCAGTCAGCTTCTGGCCACCAGGCCTATTCCTCTGAAAGGCCTGAGCTTGCCTGGTTCCTGGGAGAAGGCGGCCTCCGAGGCTTCCTTGTATTGTGTGCCCCACTGTCCCCTTTCACAAAGGAAGATATATATATATCTTCTATGTATATGCTGTCTGTGTTAGGGTCCCTGAGAGACAGATGATCTCTTTGCTTTCAGCCTCATGAAGTGCAACAAATGGAGACCTGCAGCATCTCTGGTCTTGGATGATCTTAACCTAGAGTCTTCTCCACGTGAGTCCACACTGTTTCCTAGGGGTATGTTGTGATGAGAGGAAACCGTCCTTCCCGAAGGAAGATTCAGTGGTGAAAAGAAGCCATAGGTTGCCTCAACCCTTCCAAGCCCTAGTATGTTCAGAGGCGCCAGGTAGCCAAGAGGACCTGAGGAGGACCAAGATCAGTCAGTCTCTCCTTAATTTAATAATTTCAGCACATGGTACAATATGCTATTATTAAACATTATTAAACATTATTAAATAAACTATAATTTCCCCAATATCGTTCACAATAAAGAAATGACCATAAATATAGGCAGGTAAAAAAATTCCAAGACAAATAGAACTCTTGGTGCTGAAAAAATTGTAAAAGAACACTTAAAAATCCTGTGGTGAGATTAATTAGAGGATGTTTAATTTTTACAGGCTTTTGCCTCAGAGCAAAATTAAACTTTTCGTAATGCAATTGTTTACAAAATGTTGTTTTTAAAATTTACCAAGATTTCATTTAAAGTAAATAATTTACTTTATTTATTTGCTCATAGGCCAAAAATAGTAAAAGAAACACCTAGCATAGATGACACTAAACTAAGTGAAAGAAGCTATAAGAGAAAGTAGAAGGGGAAAAGCACATATGTGCCTGTCGGTGGAGGAGGATTAGGAGGAGGGAGACCTATACTCTAGTTCTGCTTTGGAGTGACTTTGTGCCAGTCCCCAATCCTCAACCCTCAGCTGGGAAATCCACAGGCAGCTACCTGCCACCTGCACTGGACCAACCTAGTAGCTTATGGTCAGCATTCCTGTGAAAGGCCCTTCTGTTTTCATTTCATGGGTCACCCTTGAGCAACTGTCAAAGAAAGGGATCCTTTCTAGAGAACATTATATTCTGTAGGAACAAAATCCTAGCTGATACTGTTTCTTCTGCTTCAGACATGTTGAGGTTTCCTGTTTGTGAGGCAGATAATCATTCATTTGTCAAGCTAATTTCTTGCTGGAGAGACCAATCCGTAGAGGTAAGAAATTAACACCATTCCAAGGGCTTAAAATCCCCCCAGGTTTCAGCTGGGGGAACAGTTTTGCAGAAACTGTGGGTCAACAAAGTAGAAGTTAATCCTGAGTGGGGAGCATTTCTTTCCCATGCTGTGGGTCATTTCCTTTGGCACATTGTATAGAATTTTGTATCAAAGTGCCTCAATGTTTATCAGGGTGCCCAGGGGACTGCTCTGGCTGAGCCTTCAGCCTTCCAAATGGAGGGCAGCAGCTAGAAGGGGAGCTGAACAGAAGAGACCATAGCCTGCTGGTTTCTTTCTCTAGACCCCTTCATCTGCAGAAATAACCATGTGGCTGATTCCCATTTCTGAGCAGGCTGCATGTGAGGCCTTGCTGGCTGGCATAGGTGTCAAGACTATTTAATTGTACATATAAATGCTATTAGTGGTAGGAAAAACTTGCAAACAATTCAGGATAAACATTCCCTGCATATAGAAGAAAATATGTGCCCAGCCCTTTCCCTGATGTGCTAACTTGATAAGTGCATGGGATATTTGGGAATATTTCTCCTCCAGCACTTTCCTTCCACCCAGCCTGCAAGTGGGCTGTTGCTGCTAGGACCCCCCAATTAAGCTCTTTTTGCTCCTTCCCTGAACCCCCAAGAATACTCATCCCTTCTGGGGAATGAGTGGGGCAAAGAGTCCTGCAGAATTAAGTCTGTCTCAACAGAAATTTAATTTTCCCTCTGTCTGTGGCAGGTGATGGAGGCCACTCAGGCAACTTTGCTGGCTGAAGTGGAACAGACCATGCAGCAGAAGACCTTGACTGGAGGCTGTGGGCAAACAAATTCTACCAGATGGGGGCCAGAGGGGGCCAAGAACCCCCCTTCACTGGGTACAGCTTTTGATAAATTCACAACAGTGATTTCGGGAGGAAGTGCAGAGTAACCTGAGGCCTATTAGTAAGCCTATCCCTATTAAGTTAAGGAGGCAGAAGAGTGGTGAAATCCATGTTTACGACCCCTGTATTTACTTGCCTCCTGCATTAGGTGAACATTGCCACCCCTCCCACACCAAGTTATATCAAGAACTGCTGCCGGTTGCTCTCAGCCATGACCCCAGAAGGATGCTCAGGCCTTTGTAGGTTTGGGCCTCATCTTCCAGCAATGGTGCTTAAAGAAAGAGACCTCGTGATGGCGCCAGCTTGTGTCCTTGTAGAGTTCTTGCAGAATCCCCCTCCCTCATACAAGGGAATGAAAGGACTGACTAGAGTAACTAGACTTGACCAGAGTTGTCCTTGGTTCTTCTTAGCTATGATTAAGACCTTTGGTCGGAGGCTGTGCTTCAGCTGGTGTCCATTAGAGACATGCTTCAGATTACAGCTCTTTCCTGTAAAGATATACAACTCAATTGAATGCTCTCTCATCCGACACCCACCCGTGGTTGCAGTTGATTCCTCTCACTTTGTCAACGCGTAGCTCTAACATTAGTGGTCAAGTTTTGAAGGAAACGCGTTGGAAAAGCCTGTAGAATTGCAGCTTATTTCACTCCTTGCTTCATGTTGTTTAGCGAAGAACTCCTTAATGCAACAGAAATCAGATTTGCCAAGCATTTTACACAAAATCCAATTGTCCAGGCGCCATATCAGGCTTGTCTCAATCCTTAGGAGGATAGATTTCAATAGGCCATCAGTCAAGCCTCATATGGAAGTCTATATTTGGGATGCCCATGCATGGAATCTGATCCTCTAAAAATGTTCTCTTATTCCATGTACAATGTGTGCTGTGTGGGAGAGATAGTTAAGCATCCACATAAGTGCAGCAGCAGTGCTGGCAAGTTAGTAATAACAGGCCATTCCTGCCGATATTTGTGTGAACATCCCTCATAAACCCCCAAATATCTCTGTAATGGATTACAGTATGGTACGTGCGTAGTCAGGGGAATGATCTCTGTAGTCCTGCCTCTTTTTTTCCCTACTCCCCTGCCATGGGGATTCCAAGAACTGGGGGCTGGAAGGGATCACAAGAATCATCTAGTCCAGCTGTAACCTTATAGGATCCAGCCATGTGCAGCTACTCCAGTGTGAGCTGTTTTCACAGCTACTCTTCTAAATCCTGCTGGAAAACACCAATTTGATGGCATTAGGGAAGAAGACTGCCATTCGCTTTAGGAGTGCTGCTGCATTTGCAAAAAAGTAGGCAAAGAGGTGGGAAACTAAACTCCACTGAGTGGAAGCAACACATGGAAGGGCATTTTTCTTTTAATGTTGACTTGGTTGAATTCATTTTAATCTGCTCAAGATTTGGAAGGTGGGCTTGCTATTGAAAGACTATAATATCTTGTGATTCTTCCCAGATACCATGGGCATGATCAAGTGTGAGAGCTGCATAACCACACCAAATGCTGAAGATGGGGAAGGTTCTACAGAGGAACTGGGGATTTCAGGTGAGGTTCTTTTGATCAGTGGAGCCATCACACCAGCAGGTACCGACAACTGGTTTCAGTAGCTTTTATGCCAGATTTTGGTTGGACATCACGAAAAATTCTATAATTGTAAGAACAATTCAAGTATGGAGTTGACTTCCTTAGAAAATGGTAAACATTCATGGCTGGAGGTATCTAAAGAGAGGCTGGGTGGCCATGGGTCAGAAAATTCTCAGAGAGCAGGTTTGTATCTTTCAAATTAGAATATCAAAAACATAATTCATATTATTACTCAACAGGTGTAAACAAGCCACTTCCTTGGATATCCAAACTGTGTTCCTGCAAGGTGTGTTAGAAGAGTGGTTGAATTTCCCCATGAGAAAAATTGTTGCAGACATAGAATTGTCTCCACTATGCTTGGCTGATGCTGGCGAAAACCTCAGAAAACAAATATATATATATAGGTCTTTGGTTGTTCGGGTTTTCTCCCGCGTAAAATTGGAAGTGTCTTGGCGACTTGGAAGTGTTTCGACGAAGTCTCATTCGTCATCTTCAGGCTTCAGCTTCGTGCTTCTGGGAGCAATATGTGATCGCAGTTGTTTCACACACACACACACACACACACACATATATCACCTGTAAAAGAAAAATGACTTTTGGGATGAAAGAAAATATTAGGAAAAATTATGTGTATCAACAATCCCTTTGACAATTTTTGCTCACAATTGTGAAATTTTGTTTCACTAACTGACTAGTCCATCTTGGTCACCAAATCCCTACATGGATAGAAAATGATATGAAAAGTGAGAGCAGGCAAGCAGGAACCAAAGGTGATAGGGATTAGAATAGAATAGAATAACAGAGTTGGAAGGGACCTTGGAGGTCTTCTAGTCCAACCCCCTGCTTAGCCAGGAAACCCTACACCACTTCAGATAAATGGTTATCCAACATCTTAAAAATTGTCAGTGTTGGAGCATTATGGCCAGTTGCTTTCTGGGATTGAACCCAGCAGAGGATAATTTCCTGATTATAATTGAACACTTGTATTGCCAAGTTAGCCCTTCAAACCTGTGTACTTCTCAAATGTCAATAGTTTGAATGTAGTGACCCTGATGGTTTCTGCACAAGAGTTTTCCTGTATATTCACTCTTAAAAAGATATACTGTACATGTTTCTAAAGAGTCCCTGTGAAAAAGGTTTCAGGTGGGCCATTATCTTGATAGGTTGTAATTAGCCTCAATAAGCTGCTAGTTTGGCTGACTCAGGTCAGGCCTCTATGTTGGCTAGCTTGTGTTCAGTGACCCTGTTCCAAAAGTACATTGTTAGAAAACCCATTATGAACACTGCACACACTCGGGAAAAGTGGCAGTTTTGCAGATTGATGGTGTGATGTTGCCACTTTAGAGAAAAGGATCCATGAATTATTGACATACGAGTTAATGTTGCTTGATTCTCCAATGAGACTGATGCTATTTAATGGCATTTTAAGGTCCTTCTGAGGGAAAGAGAAAACAATAAGAGTCTTACTTCACCTTGGGCAGATGCAAGTTTTCAAATGTTTGATAAACAAGAACTGTATTTATTTTTACTCAATGTATTTGTAATGGAATGTAGCAGGGGAAGAGCTTGTAAAAACCTAGTATAAACACAAAAGTTGTTTAATTTTTTTCAAAAAGCCTAACTACTAACTGCTGCAAGAGGCAAAGCCCTTGGCAGGTTTAAATAAAGCCTGCAGGCCAATTTACTCTGTGGAATGTGCCTAAGGAGGAAACCATATTCACTGAGTAGAGTTTGCACCTGGTGCGAGTTCCAGAGAGAACCGGAAGTGATGCGACTAATCTCCTGGATTATTGAAATTCACTTTACACAGGGGTGAAGGGCCCTACTACTAACTGAAGACTATGCAGCCGAAGACTAAGTCTGAACAGTTGCAAAATATAATAACTCTTGTGTTTGCAGTACACTTTCAACACTATAACACCTTTATTTTGAGAGCTATATTGGTGACCAGTTTGTCTCTGAATGCAGTTCAAGGTACTTATCAAGTCCCATACAGCTTAGGGCCTGAGGATGGTGTTTCTGCCACATCTCTGAAGTTCCCCATCTACCAAGCAGCCTTGTGGGAAGGGGCAATTTTTTTGAAAGATGAGCAATTTAAGAAACGTTAGAATACTCAATGCTTGAATCAATGCTAAGTGTTAAAGCAGCATTGCTTGCATTTGGCTTACTGATAACTAAATACAAGCAAGAATCTTTAAGGCAGGGATTGACTGAGTCCCATCTTTATAGCCAAGTCCGACTAGCTGTAGACTTTACATTTTGACTGCTGATTGGTCTTTAAAGATTAAATGCCAATCAGCAGTCACCAATTTCTAAAGACCGATCAGCAGTCAGGACACCTGGTATAGACAGGAACCCAGTCTGTGAAAGGTGCCAGCCACAGCTGCCAGTGAAATATCAGGAAACCTGTGATATAGACTATGGTTACTAAATTCCAAAGCCCATCAAATACTGGCTGTGAAAGCTTACATCAAGAATCCTATAAGTTTCAAAAAGGCAGGCAGCTCCTTCAGGGACTATGCAAAGAGAAAGCTGGGCAGCTTCTTGGAACTTTCTGAATCCTGGGTTAACCTAAGTGTCTGAGCTGAGCTTTTCAGGCAGCTATTTTTCTTTTTGAGAATTGTCTTGAGTGGAACCCCTCGCTGTTGCTTTAGTTTTCTCCCGTTTCATCCACACTCCCACAGGGGAAAGAAAATGTTTCTGTGTGTCTAGGGATGACCTCCCCTGTGATCTCGGCCTTCCAGGGCTGAATTCCTATAGACCTGTCTTTTGGCTCATGCTAGCGCCACTTAGCAGACTTGCAATGACAGTTGTTAAAATGAATTCAAATGAATTAATAATGATTACCTAATTATTCACGAGTTTCATCGTACTTTAGAAGCCATTTCACAGTGATGCTGAGAGCTAATGACCTCACTTATTTCCTATTGTAAATCAGTTGAGGGGGAAGGAAAACCCAGCCTGAAAAATGAGCACTGGGCTTTATACCCTAATTAGCAAATCACACCAAATGGTGATTATAACAGATCTTCAGTTCTGAACTTCTTGTGTGGTAAAAGTCTTCTCCATAGCATCCTCTTATTTTTTGTCAACCAAGCTGAGATGATTTCTTCATTGAGAAGACAAGACAGTTCCTATTTTTCCATATATCATCCTAAACATTAGCAGAATTGGCAGAAATGATGTAAACTTAGACAGCAAGCAGGGCAAATAAAGAAAACTTGAGCAATAATTCATCAACAAGTGTCTTGAGCAGGTTGACAACGTGACCTTTTGACACCTCCAAGGATTTGCAGGTGGGATGCCTGTAGCACCTCTGTCCTTACTGAACCATGAAGAGTATCAAGAGACAGGAGTCCTCCAGGCAGCAGTGCCCGTTCCAGGTAGTTGTGTTCCCAGTAGAAGGCAGATGGTCAGCTGCCAGCTCATGCTTGCTTGTGCTTGGTTACCATGCGGTGACAGTCTGCCATGGACTCTGTGGAGGGTGGAGGGGAGGGGGAACGTGTGGGGGAATTTTGCTTGAATCTGATTGATAGGGAGGGGTCAGTAATGGGAAGCAATTAAGGGAAGGAAAAGTTGAATTTAATGATTTTGGCATGCAATTCTCAGTTCTGGCTATGCAGTAATGCAATGCATTTGAGTTCTTATAAACTATACCTTTCTCAACAAATGGAGCCAAGGATCATTTCTGTTTAGAAGTTTAAGTTTGTGGCAGGTTTGACACAGATTGCTACCACTGGTAAAATTATTCCAATCCCTGAAGGACCCTACTTATCCCAGACTGAAATATTTTTACAGTGGCAAAATGGGGAAAAGGATTTCTTTTACATAGAAAAGCAGAGGCCAATAGATCTCAAGAATAAAAGCAATTAAAACCTCTTTAAATATTTTTCTTTTTCCATTTGCAGGCATCAGTAGTTTCTGGCATGCACACCAAACAAACCTCTTCTCCATAAGTGATATTATTTGGTTCATGGAAACCACCCTATGAAATTGGCCTTTGACTTGACAAGAAATTTCTTTCTTCCATTGACCTGCCATCAAATCTTGTGGCCGTCTGCCGTAAAGAGCTTGCTGCCCATCTTGGTGCCAAAGGTTATGGGGTTGATGCATGTCTGCTCCACAGGGATGTGGCTATGGTGACCTTTGGGTTTGAAGATAGCCACTCAGGGTGATAACATGAGAGTTAAGCAGTTCCCATCCAATTGAGGCAAGGAGAGGTTGTGATGTTCTCCTTCTGAGTTTTACAGACTGCAGTATGACCTTATAGGAAACACTATCTGACCCTATCAGCAAGATATTGAAGAGAATATCTTATTTCAAGCCTCAAGAATACCATCTTTTATTTAAACCTTGGCTGGGCATCTCCCAGCATTCCTTGAGGGCTAGTGACATCTGCAGTAAAAAATATCTGTCGTATGTAGTTTCCTACAGTCAGATAGAATAGAATAGAATAGAATTTTATTGGCCAAGTGTGATTGGACACACAAGGAATTTGTCTTGGTGCATATGCTCTCAGTGTACATAAAAGAAAAGATACGTTCATCAAGGTTCATCAAGATAGTACTGAAGATAAAAAAATTACTATTTCAAGAACTGAAAATAGATGATTTTGTACTTATTCACACCACCCCAACAATATGCACTGTTCAGCTGTACATTGTAGCCATGCAAGTTCCCACAGCTGAGGAGTGGCTGTGAGGTGGAAGCTGACAACACAGCCTATCTGCGGCAATAAAGATGGGGGAGGGTGAAGAGTTGGGAGGTTGGCTATCAGAAGAGACTCTGACCTGTACGGGCTTTCTCAGCCCCCCCCCCCCCGTGTTTCGCTGAAGAGCTGAGCAGCCTGCCGCCTCTGAAACGCTTAGCAAGGGGAGGCCTCTCTCTTCTGGTGTCTTCCAGGTTCCCTGGACCAGTCCGGAGTCTCTTCATGAAAGAATCGGCCCGCTACTCCTGCTCATCCCTCAGGAAGGGCCTGTTGGCTGAGCTAAAGACGGGCGGGGCTGGCAATAGGCCGCGCTAGGCGGGAGTTTCATGGCGGGCAGGGTGGCCGGGCGGTCCTTTTCCCCGAGAGGCATTGACAGCGCTCGGGTTGGGCGACTGGAGCCTCCGCTGATTCTTTCTCGGCGGCCGGCCAACTGGCCGGCAACCGCTCCAACTCCTACCTGCCGTTCCTGGGGCTGGGCCGAGAGGCGTCCGAGGACAGGGGCTCTCACCTTTCCCGCTCCCACTGGCGGAGTCGGAGTCGGCCTCCCTCCCTCTGAATTCCAGAGGGAAACAAGCAATGAGTCGCCCTCTTCTCACCCGGGCACAGCTTTTGCCCAGAGGAGAGCGACTTCGGCCGCTTGGCCGACGTTCGCTCTTCGGTAGTCGCCTGCAGGCAAGCAGCAGCAGGCAGGACGCGCCGCGCTATTCCCGGATTCTTCGGAACGATCCTGGTAGCCGGCGGGTGGGGGGGGGGCATCGCTTGCGGCCTCTGCTCTTGGCCTTCGTTTGGCTCTCGCCCTGATCAGCCCCGGCTCTTTTGCCCGAGTTCAGGTACCTCTGGGGGTGACAGGAGTCTCGCAGCTGAATCCTGCCGATCAGTTTTGCGTCAGCTTTGGAGTTGCGTTTGGTAGTTCCAGACGCCGGTCCCAGCGCCTGGTGCCGTCCAGTTTGTTGCTTTGGAAGGGGGACAGAGAATGCAACTCCTCTGCCTTTTTCTTTTTAAAAGTAGTAGCTAAGACCATTTGCACACTTTAGCAGGAATGACGAAATTAAGAAAATTTTTATTACAGTAATAAATTCGGTTTTTTTTCTTTTTAAAATGTTTTCTACAGCAGATCTTAAGTCATGGTTTGGTAAAATTCACTACATTTTATTAAGATGATGGAGAAGTGTAATTTTTTTGGTGGCAATACCTAATCCGGCAGATTACATTCAGATCCGACGGCACTCTAGATACTAATCGATGTAGGACACGTGTTGGGGTACCGGCTAGACGACCACTTTCCTTTCTCGATGTGGTTTAATTAAATCAACTTCTTAAGTCTGCAGTTCGTTGTCGTTCGTATTTGAATGCTCCCCCGCCCCATCCAGCCCCGAAATCTCCTCCGGCTAAATAGGAACCCTCCCCCCAAGTGCCGAAGCCTTCGCAGAAGGAAAGGAGGCGGCTCGTCCGGGATGAGAAATCCGCTCTGTTACAATGGCGCGGGGAAACGGCTTCGCTTTGCAGAGCCTGGTTTGACTCTCTCAGTGGTGCCTTTGTGCTTTTCAAGAGAAGGAAAGAAACACGGATTGCTTTTCTTAGACATGAATATATGGCGAGAGCAGAATAATCTAGTCAAAGGTACAGAGGTACATAAGCTTCACAAGGTCGATTAGCGTTTGATTACTTATTCTATTGATAATGCCATCCGTTCCATCGTGTCCGATTCCCGGTGATTCTATGGACGGGTTCCCTCCACATTTCTTTGATCTGGTAGGCTTGTTTTGGTTGTTTTATGTTCTGACTGGTGTTGGCTTCCATGGAATCAGGCCATCCTGCGGGCAACGCAGATTCTGTACAGTACAAAATTATATTCGCCCAGTCGTCAATAAGGACATCTACTTCCTGACAGAGGAGAGAAAACGAAAGAGGGGAAGGAGAAAAGCGTTTTCTGGATTTCCCTGCGCACTGGGATTCCAGGGAACCGTATAAAATCTCTGACAGATCCCGCGTTCCCCAAAGTCAAGCGCAGGGAGGGAGAAAGGAATTTAACAAGGTAGAGGACAACAAACATTTTCTGTATGAAGTATACTTTTTCTAATTTCTTTGTAAGAAGTAAGCCGCCTGGAGTCAGGCAGCTTGTAAACTTAATAAAGCAAAATATTACAAGTTCCAAAAACTTTTCATAAAATATTTTAGCAATCTGATGAACGCAGGACCCCTCTTAATACAGATTAATCTTTCCCTCTTGGCTTTTGGGATTCCTGTTTGTTTGTGTTTAATTACCCGCTGTTTTTCCTTCTATTTGACCGATTGGGCCGATTCCGCTCGCCCCCCACCGTCACGCCAGTTAATTAACAGTAGGACTTGAGGTCACTACCTGTCTAGATTTGACGACAGGAGCCCAGGTCTTTTCACCCATCCCGTAGATATTCTCGACCTTCATTTATGGATATGAGGACCCAGATTGTTGGGGGCAAGAGGCTGACTCTGTAACCCGCTTAGAGAGGGCTGCAAAGCACTGTGAAGCGGTATATTAGTTTAAGTGCTATTGCTATTTACAAACAAATATCTCCTGCGCCCGGCGATTAAATACAGCCACGCATAAGGATGGAAGCGGGCTGTGAACTGATTCTTGTCCCGGTCAGGTCGCCCGCCCATCCTTTTCTTACCCCCCTCCAAGTCTTTGTGGTGAATAGGGTAGCATTTCAAGACTGCGGAAAAATTCAGCCAGCCAGCCAGCCACCCACCTCGCCCTCCGCTTCTTCCTGCGTGGGTGGGCAGCAGCTCGTGTGTTGCAGAGGCTCTTTTCGCTGCTGCACGGCTGTCTTGCCCCGCCACCCTCCCCTCTCCCCACTTCTCTGGTCTCAGGACTACCTAGGTCGCTGCTTCTCATTATGATCATCCGGCTTTACGACTTGCGCCCCAGAACCCCATTAGTCTGCGTCTGTACGCCAAAAGTTTCGAACCCTGAGAAAGGATAAAAGAACCCTCAGGATGCATAAATTATCCTCCGTGGGCTCCGTAATTCATGGCTGGCGCTACAGCAGATAAAAAGTTTATAAACTGGTTGGTTCTTTGTTTCCCTTTTGCTATCATCCACGTCATTAATACCTGCTATCAATAACCTCTGTTCTTCGGAGCCAAGTGCTGGAAGATCGATCTGCGGCTTCTTGATCTCCGCCTTGGAAGACACGAATAATTTTCGCATTACTGTCACTTGCAACTGCTTTTAATTCATATTTAAAGCTGTAACTGACTCTGCGGAGCTTTCTGCAAAAAGACTAGAGGCGCCTAATTAATAATAAGTTAGAAACTAAGGAAGGCACCAGCCGATTAATATTTAATACCGGCCTCTCAGTCTCTTTGAATATGTCTACTTTCGAGTTTGGACCGCCCAGACCCTACCGTAAGTCTGCAATTTATAGCGCGCGCGGAAGTGATTTAAGATAATGATTTCCCCCGAAATCTAATGCTAAATTATTTAGTGTTTTGCGAGCTAGCGTAAGTTTTTTTCTGACTGGACAGCGCCTTTAGGGGTAGAATCATAAACCCTCGCCTGAGAGGCCCAAATCCTTTTCGAAAAGATTGCGGGTGGGGGCTGGGTTAGCAAATCCCGCGTGGGCATCTGACCGCTGGATCAGCTTGTGAGACTTGTCTCCCGCACAGAAGTGCCCGGTCGCTCTGTTTGCATATGATCTGCAGTCCTTAGGGTACGGATGACCGGACATACCTGATTAGTTAGCCTCATGCTGGCTCTGCTTTTGTGGACTTCGCTTGGGACCCCACAACCCTGCAGCGCGACAATCCCTCATCTGTTTCTGCACCGTGTCTGGGGCGCCGCGGGGGGCAGGCCGTTCGTGGGGATTTCGCTTATAAGACCCAAATCCTGGCTCCCTGGACCCATAAAACGAAGGATTTGGGGATCCCTCTAGTCTCAGCCAAGGGCGCCTCGGGTGAGACTTCCTTCCAGATCAATCCTGACTTTGCGCCTCTTGAACGGCGACCTGGCAAGGGGAAGGTTCCTTTCGGCCCTTGGCGTCCTCGCGTTTCTGCTGACTCTGGCCTAATGTTTTTCGCTTGGTGGTCCCAGGAGTGAGTGAAAACCCCACCCTTCCGATAGTATTTCGAAAGAATCCTATCCAGTATGGAGCGCAAGACTGTCGAATTGGGAAGTCCGTATGGAGCCCAATTCGGGGGCTTTCGCCCGTTACCCCGACCGAGTTAGAGGGCGCAGGAGATGCCGAGTGGGCCAGAAGCTTAAGGCGAGCAGCGCTTTGACTAAAGAGGCAGAATCGCAGAAGAGGCGGTCGAGAAGGAACTCTCCCTGGGAGGCAGGCGCGGGTTTTGGCGTTCGGTATTGATAACCGATATTTCTATGCTGCCTGCCGGCTTCCAAAGAAAGGCCCTGGCGGATTTGTTCTCTTTCGAGTACATTTATAATTCGAACATTAACTCCAAATAATAGAAGTGAATACCTTTTTGCTGTCACCGGATTACAATATTCTAAAATCTAAGTTTCAGTCAAAGCTCTAATTTATATAGTCACTTATTTATATTTTTTTAATCCTCATGTGCATTACTAAAAACGATTCCAAACAGAGGATCTGTTTCATTTAAAAAAAGAAACGAAACAACTATTTATAATTAATTAAAGCCCATTACAATTTTAAAAACTATCTTTTAAAATTGTTTTCAGTATATATCTAAAATCATAACCTCTTGCAAGCTCTGAGACTCATGATAATTCCAGACGAACCTGAAGGTTTTGGCTTAACCAGATTAATTAAAGCTTGCAGACATAAAATGTTTCAACTCCTACCTTCAAAACAACGCTACAGAGCATTGCACACTAGAACAACTAGACACAAGAACAGTTTTTTCCAGAAGGCCATCACTCTGCTAAACAAATAATTCCCTCAACACTGTCAAACTATTTACTAAATCTACACTACTATTAATCTTCTCATCGTTTTCATCACCAATCTCTTTCCACTTACGACTGTATGACTAACTTTTTGTTGCTATCACTAAGGGCTAAATTGCAACCTATGACCATCATTTGTGTTGTAAATGTTGTACCCTTGATGTATTTTTTTTCTTTTTCTTTTATGTACACTGAGAGCATATGCACCAAAATAAATTCCTTGTGTGTCCAATCACACTTGGCCAATAAATTCTATTCTTCTTCTTCTTCTTGCAGTCTGGAGCTTCTCCTACCAAACGCCTACTTTGGGGGAAATGAAATGAAATTCAATGGGATTTTTAAGCACTACAGCAGACATTAAAATGTAAAATTTTACTATTCTTGGTGGATCCCCACTGATTTATCCATTCCTTCCAAATCAACAAATGAGCAGGTGTGTGCCAGCCATTCATCAAGGTGAACTTGAAATTCACCCAATCTTTCCGCAGAATTTAGGGTCACAATGAATAATGCTGTCAATTCAAGTCTAAAATTTCTTCATTGTATTGGTTGAAAACTGTGACCTTCCCTGACTAGTATCGAAAGCCTGGGAGTAACTATTCTTGAGAACTCCATAGATGTTGTACCTTGATAATAAACATAAATGTTGTACCTTGATGAAGGTTTCTTTTATGTACACTGAGAGCATATGCACCAAGACAAATTCCTTGTGTGTCCAATCACACTTGGCCAATAAAAAATTCTATTCTATTTTATTCTATGTGGTGGTGGGTGGTGGGACTGAAGGATTTTGGAAGTGAAGGTAAACTGATTAGGAATGCTTCAGTCTACAAAGTCGCCTAAGTCTGCCTAAGAAAACACCCTAAGTTTTAATCAGCACTTTTAATTGGCTGTGAACACAGACAGATGATAGAGCTGTTTTGACAATAGGTAATTGCCACAGGCAGCCGATATTTGGTTGGGACATTTCTCCTTTGGTGAAAAACAAATCAGATACAGTAATGTGATCTTCTGATGTAAATTAGTCACAGCTGTGTCACACTGAGGATCCTACAGGCATTCTTGATGACAGTCCTAAACATGGAAAAATAAATGCAGATTTAAAACTTCTATGGTTCATGTTTTGAACTAAAAGCTCCACTCATTCATCTATCACCTTTGAATCTAATTTGAGTTCCAGAAGAATTTAGATTGGGCTCTGCCCATCGGGCACAGTATAATATGCTCCAAAGAAGTACAGTCCGAACTCAGCTTTACATCTTCCATAAAAAGTCTCCAATCTATCAAAAATGGGCATTTTGTCTCTCATCTCCCAGTTCTTGCCATCAGAATGCTGCGGCCTCATTCATCCCACATCCATCTCTAGGAACGTCTGTATATCTACAAGACTCTGTTTTTTTATCATACTGTGGCAATGGCACTAGAGTCAGTGGCATTTCTTCTCACCGATTACATATGGTTAAATATTCTGTTTTGAAAACCTAAGTTCTTCTCTGTCACCCATCACAAGAAAACTTTCCCTCTAAAGTACAAGATATAGAGACTCATACCTCACCCCCACCTTCCAATCCTATTATTTAAAAATCACTAATCTTTAGCTTAGTGCAGGTGATGATCTTTTTCTGATGTTCTGGTGTTAAACGATTGCTTCCCCCTCAGGCATCTGATAGTTTATTTTATAGTATTTTATTGCTACATTTTGTAACTTGTTACCCAGAGTTGTAATCAATTGTGAGTGGATAAGAATTATATTTTTATTATATTTCTCATCAGCTGAAATTGTTCTTATCTCGAGATAAGGGGTCTACACTTTGCCTGTCATTTCTTGAGTTGCAAGTGTTATCATTTATTCACTAAAAACCATAGACCATTTACTCTAAAGCGCTAGCAGATGTATAAATGAAAGTCACAGTACAATACAGAATAATAATATAAGATACATTTAAAATCATAAAACAGTAACAATAATATCTCCATATTTGGTGTAGATTTCTCTTCAAAGGCCTTCTGGAAAAGCCAGAAGTCAATTCTCTGGAAGGCCATTCAGAGGCCTTTGGCAGGCTGTTCCAAAGGAGGGGAGCAGCCATGAAGAACTTCCCATGCCTCCTCCTGTCTTTCTTCCCAAAAAGAGTGGTCCTTCAGTAGATGCTTCCATTTACCTGGTCAGCTGACAGAATTTATTTGGCACAGGTGGTCTCTAATGTACCCAAGTCCTGATCCATATAGGTAATATCCAATATCTTGAATTGCATTCAAAAGTCAATTGGTAGTCTGTGCAGCTCTTGTAGCAACAGAGTTATGGGAAACACTGTCCTTCATACTCCCATTCCCAGGTAGACCATGTTGCTATAACTGAATCCTGAGGTGGAAACTGTGAGTGGCTCTTTTCACTGTGTCCTGCTCTAGGCCACACTGAAATACCAGATGAAGGTGGACAACAAGCTCCTTACCACATCATGTCTTCCAGCAGTAAGTGTGAGACTAAGAGGATTCCAAATTGTGAGGATTCTCTCTTATGGAGAAACACAACCCCATCAAAAGCCAAAGTTGGTATAACCCCAGAATCAATTGACTTTTAAGCCAACACCTTGATTGGGCTGAATCTAGTTCTTGTTAAGCACTGGATCAGGACTTCCAACGTAACTCTTTAGCCTGGGGTGAAGATAGGTGATCTCAACATATTTCTGAGAACTTGGGCCATACCAACAGATGACCTTTCCCAGTATTTTTTTCCCCCTGGATAGTCATCTCCAGGGGTCCTGGGCTTTAACCTATGTTGGATCATTCAAATGTCTTGCCGTTCACCTTCTGCTGAAATCTCACTCTCATGATATATGGTTTCTTGTCACATATTAGGTTTAATGGTTTACTTGTCACACACCTGCTTACAACAGGTGTGTTGTAATGATTAAAGTTTTGGATTAGGAGTGAAGAGGCCAGATTCTGGTCCACTATCCCCACAGAAGCTCCCTAGATGACCTGGGCCAGACATTCCCTCTGAGTTTAACCTATCTCATAAGTGGTGGTGGTGGTAAAATACTGTAGAAGGACATATATTTTCTTGATTTGCATGAAAGGCAGGATATAAATATGTGTAAACAACCCTTTTATGCTAGGATTTTTCTAAGCTTAAAAGACACGGCTTCTTACAGTATTTTTAAAAAACAATTTAAAGTTTAATTCTTTCAACTTTTGTAGACTTTTGAGCCCTCTTGTATTATAGTAACAATATATTATGTCAATGTTTATTATCCACCTGGTTTATACACTTCTATATTTGCATTTATTATCCCTACCATTATCTGACTGACTACAATGGCATAACTTGTAGCAAGACACTAGGTGTCTGTTGGAAGTAAGCTCTGCTACGTTCAATGGAATTTAGTACATAGTAGAATGTGTGAAAATGTAGCCATAATTTCCAGAGGGATGAAAAAAATCATGTTTTAATATATTTGTTTAAGGGCTTTTGCCTCATCCATCCTCCTTGCCTGTATTTGTCCTCTTTGGTTGAGTATTATGGCCATGCTTATAGGAGCACACGTTCTATCTTCTCTGCTTTAACTATTAATTATTAATGCAAGCTGGACCTTCTGCTGCTTTGCTCTTCATTTCACTCTCTTTACACATAAGCATCATTGGATTCAAGCACAGAATTTGAAGGGTACAGTTAAAAATCAACTCACTTCCTTTGGTCCTGGTGAAACTAGTGGTTGATGTTTTCAGATCTTACTGTTGCATGCTATGCAAAGCATTATTCAGGCAATCACACAAATGTTGATAGCGTGTTATTCTAACTTCAAACTTTATTAAACTAAGTTGTTACAATATGCAGTTTTCTTTCCAATAGCCCAGGAATATGAAACTTCCACTCCTCCTGGCTGCACCATAGAGCTTTTAGAACCTCAAGGCAGGTCATGTCTCCTTCCCTTTCCTCCTCAGTGGGAAATCACAGCTGTAATCCCTTGCCATGTTCCTCTCCTAGCTGCTTGGCCCACTTTAAGAAAAGCTGCAGGAAGATCACCCTTGGAGCTGCTTTCTCTGAGAACCCCTCCAGCTGCAGGTTTAATGCAAGAACCACTTAGTTATTTTGGTCTCTTTCAAGCAGGTTATCCTGGCAAGCTGAATGACAACTTGGAGAAAGTGAAGGAAGTGGTTTGGGGCACTCCTGTCATTTGAGTCCTTGGAGGGAGCTGGGGTGGGAGGGGAATCAAGATTGGCCAAGTTTCCATTTCATCCCATGAGATAGTCTCGGGATTAGGGCTGCTTAGTTCTTCAGATTCTATTCTAAAAGGATGTTCTGGAGTGCAGAAGTAGGCGAATGTAGCATTTCCCTGCAACCCTTTAAAGCAACGATATTTTCCCAAGGTCACATGGTAGCTGCAGAGAAATGAAACACGGTCCCAGGGAAAAGATACGACGATTACATACGGCTGCAGACAGGTGATAGGTTCTGGCCTTTTGTGCTCCTTTTAAAAATTATTACTGCAGTCTTGTTGAGCATGATTGACAACCAATGGCCATCTACATTTAGACCAAGATACTTGGCATCGTGTGTTCATGTCTGTGATTTATTTACACTATTATTGTCAGTAGATAATCACTGCAAAGCAGCACTGCGGAGTGGGTCCTACTCTTCCCGAGGAAGAATTAGAGCAGCAGATATCTTACTAACGTTCCATAAGGCTATTTCTGAAAAGTACAATTTATTTGCATTTTCAAGAGAAAATCTTTTCCAAAAGACTCGGTATGAGGAACTGAGCGGAGCTCCCCTTTTCCTTGCTGGGGAGACTGGTTATTTAAGATGGAGCGGGGGGGGGAGGGGAGACGAAGTCTGAAGTCTGGAAGTCTGCGAGGAGTGGATGTGCCTGAGAAAGCACTGAAGGGCAAGGCAAACAGCAGGGTTGGAAGGTCGCTGCCAGGTATGACTCTAGTAGGGGCGCAATAATACTTTAACAAATAAATAAGATATAAAATAAAGTAAGTATTTTTTAAACTTGTTACCCTTCGATGACCTGGGATGCATCTTGGCCTTCACACAACCTGCCCTGGCCCGCAGTGTTGTTGGCCGGAGCAGAGGAGCGAAGAAATGCCAGGCGGAAAAAGGCCGTCATGAGCGACGGGCTGTTCTACAAGGACCCCCCTTCTTGCTCGCCCCGGCCCCGCCGACCTTCGGCCCTCCGCCAAGCCGGAAGTGAAGCGGACAATGCGGCCAAGGCGAGTTTGCAGCTCCCGGGGAGACTACTGGCTCGCTGGATAGCGGCCGCGGCAACGCCCTAAATCCGTCCTGTGCTTTAGAAGGCAGATGCCGGCCGAACTCCGTCCCCGCCGGGCTCTTCCCGGTAGAGGCGGGGGCCAGGTGCCCGCTCAGCTCCAAGCCCGCAAAGCTCCGGCTGTGGACAGCTGGGAGGGGTGGGACAGGCGAGCGAGCAAGGCTGAAAGGGAGGCGGGGTCGGGGGAGCCTCAGCGCGCATGTCCGCCAGCCGCCGGCCCCGGCCGCTGCAGCCGCGGGCGCCGCATCCAAAAGCTCGGCAGAAAGAGGGCGGCGGCTGAGCCGAGGAGGGCTTGGCGAGTGTCGGGACCCCGCCGGGGGCCCCTTCTCGGGCGGGCGCGGGCCTTCCGCCGGAGGGCCACGCCGGCCACGTGGGCCGCGCCGCGCCTCTTGAAGAGGGAGAGCCGCCGGGTTCGCGCCTGGCAAAGTCCCGGCTGCTGCTTGGCTTCGGGTCCTCGGCCCCGATGAATGGGCGGCCCCCGCGCCTGCCCGCCCGTTCCGCCCGCAGGTGTCCCTAGCAATGGCGCATCTCTGCAAGCTCCCGGGACTCAGCCGTGAGGCGGGGGGTGGCGCGGTCCAGCATCTGAGCGCCGGGCCTCAGGACTGTGCGTCGGGCGTGCAACCGGGCGCCGGCCATCCCTTCGCTCCTCCATCAGGCGCCATGGCCATGGCCTCCCTCCTGGGTGACGGCGGCGGGGGGGAGGAGTACCACTCCCCGGCATATCTCCGGAGCTCCGCTGAAGCCCCGCTGGCCGGCCGGCTGCACCCCGCACTAACTGGGAGCTGCCAGAGTCCCGCCGGGCTGCCCCGGAGCAGCAGCTACACTACGCTGACGCCCCTGCAACCTCCCCTGCCGCCCACCTCCACCGTTTCGGCCAAGTTTCCTCCCCATCCCCAGTCCCAGCCCCACGCGCATGACAGGCTGGCGGCCAACTTTACGCTCTTGTCCGACAATCTCTACCCCTCGCCGTACCCCAAAGAAGTGGCCGGCCTGGGGCGGACCCTCTCCCCGCTGAGCGGACTCCACAACACCCAGCAAGGACTGTCGCATTATGGCCACGCCGGAGTCGCCATGCCGGCCGAGAAAATGCTCACCCCCAGCGGCTTCGAAGCCCAGCACCCACCCCTCTTAGCCCGGCCGGGCAACCAGCATCTCACCCCGACTACAGCCGGCCTAGTTCCGCTTGGCCGGATTCCTCACCAACCTCACACCCACCTGAGCGCCCAGGGGCACGGGCAGACCCAGGCCTCCTCCAGGGAACCTAAGCCCGCCGCCGCCTCGCAAGGGAGCAACTCGGGGCAGCTGGAAGAGATCAACACCAAGGACGTGGCCCAGAGGATCACCACCGAGCTGAAGCGCTACAGTATCCCGCAGGCCATCTTCGCCCAGAGGGTCCTCTGCCGCTCGCAGGGAACGCTTTCCGACCTGTTGAGGAATCCTAAGCCCTGGAGCAAGCTCAAATCCGGGCGGGAGACCTTTCGCAGGATGTGGAAGTGGCTGCAGGAGCCCGAATTCCAGCGGATGTCTGCGCTCCGATTGGCAGGTGAGGGGCAGCGTTGTGAGCACAGGCTGAGGGGCAAGACCCATCTTCCTGGGATCCCGCTGTAGAAACCTCGCAAAAGAGGCAACACTCTCCCTCCTGCGCCCGATGGGAAGAGAGGAAAGGAGGCTCTGGCCTTCAGAAAAAACGGGACTAAGTCAGTCCTGTGCCAGGCGGGCCCGCCTACGAAGTCCCCTCCCTCATCCTGCCCGGTGCCAGGGACTGCGGGAAGGCCAGAGATTCCCGGCCTCGCTGCAGACGTTGCTTTGGTGTTCCTGGCAGTGTAGGGCCGCCTCTCCTTGCACACGAACCAGCCTCCAGACTGAATGCTGCTTGTGCCTTTCTGAAGCGTTTCCAGATCGGGAGAAAACTGGTGGGAGTTGGCTCGCAACTCGATCCTCCAGTCAAATCCGGAACCGTTTGGTTAGCTGTTCTAATTTTCCCGGGAAGGGCAGAAGCCCTTCCCAAATGGTTGTGGGTCACCTCCGGGGGCCTGGGTGGGTGGATCTGAAAAGTTATGTGCTTTGGAGGAGCGGGAAAATAGAAAGTGGGGGAGGGGAGAGATTTGCCCTGTAAGTGAGGCTCTTGAACGAAGCTTTGTGAAGCTCAAGCCTTCCCCCGGCCAGAGGCAATTGAGCTGGCAGGATCTAGGCGTTGATGGAACGGCTTTCCTCGAGTCGTGCAGGTCAACGGCGTCCTGGACGCCGACGGCAGAGTAGCCCAGAGCTTAGATTTTAGGAGGCGGCAAGAGGTTTTCCTGCTCTTGGGGCGGGAAGACGGCTTGTCCCTTACTGGCGTGGAGAGCAACTCTCCTTTCCCCAGAGGAAAGGAAGCTGAACCGATCCCTGGCCGCAACCGAAGAGATCCCGGGGCTGCTCAAGTCGCCCTTCCTCGGCCAGGAGTTCCTTTGCTCTTGCCAAGGCTTCCTTGTTTTCGGCTGCTGCTGCTACTCAAAATCCCTGTTGGAGCTCGGTCCACACAGAAGCAGCGAAAACCACACAGAGTAACTTCGCAAGCAGGTCCTGTGCGAAGGAGAGCGGCTACTGGGGCGTGAAGAAGGCCCAATGTCGCTGGAGGACAACTTTCCAAAGGGCTGCGCCGGCGAGGACAGGCCTGGGCTGCTCCGACCCTTGTTGGTCGGAGAGGAACAGGCGCCCTCGTTGCCTGTCTCCTGTCGTCAAGGGCAGAGAGCGGAGAACGGCGCCCCGTGAAGTGCCCTCAGCAAATGTGGACCGGCTAGCTAGCCCGCGCCGCCCTTTTCTCGGCCGGTTCCCGAAATGAGCCATTCGCGCCCAAGTGGCTGCAAGGGCTCGCTTGTGGAAGAAAAGCGTTTCCCAAGGGAGGGGCGAAGGGGCAGGAGAGGCCCGGTTTCTCCTCTGCTTCCGGCATTTCTCTCCGCACCAACAATGCTCAGAAAAATGCCGCGTGGATGTTGTGCCTATTCAAACAAAGGCTTTTTCTTAGAATTAATGGCAGCTTCGCGAGATTTATTGCGTTTGCGATTATACCGCGTTTCTCTGGAGTTCCTGCCGCTCGCGCCGATGGCCTTCAAGAACCCATCCCGGCCGAGCGGTGGTAACTCCTGCAAGTGAAGGTACGTCCTGAGGCGTTTCGCGGTGCTCCGTCCTCCTTGCCTTGTCAAGTCCGGAATTTAGCAGAGCATGGGTCTCCTACTTTAACCCCGCTGCCACTGCTACTTCTAGTTTCTTGGCCAAATTTGCTCTTAGAAAAGGCAACCAGGATTGTCTTGTATTCGATCCTATGAACAGCTACTTAGTAAGAATCCCTCTGGAACTCACTAGATAAGGTCAGATAAATATCTCTAGTCAAGGATCCCTAAAATGGGCCAATAAATGTATTTCCTTTATATTCTACAAGTCTTTAGTGCTCAAAAACGTAATGCTTCCTTACCGCAGAAAATTATGCAGGAAATTTATTTATTTATTTATTTATTTTATTTATTTTATCGTATTTGTATACCGCCCTATCTCCCTAGGGACTCAGGGCGGTTCACAGGCAAATAAAAAGGTACATATAAATACAGAATAAAATATCAATTAAAAAACTTATTCTACACAGCCAAATAGTTAAAAAGAACAATATAAATAATAAAACCCATTAAAACCCGTATAAATTTAAAATCTAATCCAGTCCTGCGCAGATGAATAGATATGTTTTAAGCTCGCGGCGGAAGGTTCGGAGGTCCGGAAGTTGACGAAGTCCTGGGGGGAGTTCGTTCAAGAGGGTGGGAGCCCCCACAGAGAAGGCCCTTCCCCTGGGTGTCGCCAAACGACACTGTCTAGCAGATGGCACCCTGAGGAGTCCCTCTCTGTGAGAGCGCACGGGTCGGTGAGAGGTATTCGGTAGCAGCAGGCGCTCCCGTAAATAGCCCGGCCCTATGCCATGGAGCGCTTTAAAGATAGTTACCAGAACCTTGAAGCGCACCCGGAAGGCCACAGGTAGCCAGTGCAGTCTGCGCAGGAGAGGTGTCACATGGGAGCCACGAGGGGCTCCCTCTATCACCCACGCAGCCGCATTCTGAACTAACTGAAGCCTCCGGGTGCCCCTCAAGGGGAGCCCCATGTAGAGAGCATTGCAGTAATCCAGACGAGACGTCACGAGGGCGTGAGTGACCGTGCATAGGGCATCCCGGTCTAGAAAGGGGCGCAACTGGCGAACCAGGCGAACCTGGTAGAAAGCTCTCCTGGAGACGGCCGTCAAATGATCTTCAAAAGACAGCCGTTCATCCAGGAGGACACCCAAGTTGCGCACCCTCTCCATCGGGGCCAGTGACTCGCCCCCAACAGTCAGCCGTGGACTCAGCTGACTGTACCGGGATGCCGGCATCCACAGCCACTCTGTCTTGGAGGGATTGAGCTTGAGCCTGTTTCTCCCCATCCAGACCCGTACGGCTTCCAGACACCAGGACAGCACTTGGATAGCTTCGTTGGGGTGGCCCGGTGTGGAAAAGTACAGTTGAGTGTCATCAGTGTACAGCTGGTACCTCACACCGAAGCCACTGATGATCTCACCCAACGGCTTCATATAGATGTTGAACAGAAGGGGTGAGAGAATCGACCCCTGAGGTACCCCACAAGTGAGGCGCCTCGGGGCCGACCTCTGCCCCCCTGTCAACACCGTCTGCGACCGATCGGAGAGATAGGAGGAGAACCACCGATAAACGGTGCCTCCCACTCCCAATCCCTCCAACCGGCGCAGCAGGATACCATGGTCGATGGTATCAAAAGCCGCTGAGAGGTCTAATAGGACCAGGGCAGAGGAGCAACCCCTATCCCTGGCCCTCCAGAGATCATCCACCAACGCGACCAAAGCCGTCTCCGTGCTGTAACCGGGCCGGAAACCGGACTGGAACGGGTCTAGATGGACAGTTTCCTCCAGGTGCCGGGGAAACTGACATGCCACCATACTCTCTACAACCTTCGCCGCGAAGCGAAGGTTTGAGACCGGACGATGATTACCTAAAACAGCCGGGTCCAGGGAAGGCTTCTTGAGGAGGGGCCTCACCACCGCCTCTTTCAAGGCGGTCGGAAAGACTCCCTCCAACAAAGAAGCACTCATAATCGCCTGGAGCCAGCCTTGTGTCACCTCCTGAGTGGCCAGTACCAACCAGGAGGGGCACGGGTCCAGTAAACACGTGGTGGCATTCAATCTACCCAGCAACCTGTCCATGTCCTCGGGAGCCACAGGGTCAAACTCATCCCAAACAATGTCAACAAGACCGCCCTCAGACGCCCCATCTGGATCCCCGCAATTTTGGTCCAGACCGTCCTGAAGCTGAATGATTTTATCGTATAGATAACCGTTAAACTCCTCAGCACGTCCCTGCAACGGGTCATCCCGCTCTCCCTGGTGAAGGAGGGAACGGGTCACCCGAAACAGGGCGGCTGGGTGGTTATCTGCCGACGCAATGAGGGACGAGACGTAGCAACGTCTCGCTTCCCTCAGTGCCACAAGGTAGGTCCTATTATAGGACCTAACTTGTGTCCGATCAGCCTCCGAACGACTGGACCTCCACGAACTCTCTAGGCGTCTTCTCCGGCGTTTCATCCCCCTCAGCTCCTCGGAGAACCAAGGAGCCGGTTGGGATCTACGCCTGGTCAGAGGCCGCAAAGGCACGATGCGGTCTAAAGCCCCAGCCACGGCCCGTTCCCAGGCCGCGACTAGTTCCTCAGCCATGCCGTGAGCCAGACCCTCAGGAAATGGCCCAAGCTCCATCTGGAACCTCTCCGGATCCATCAGGCGCCTGGGACGGAACCAACGTATTGGTTCCACCTGCCTGCGGCGGTGAGTAGCGGTCAGAAAGTCCAGGTGAAGGAGGGAGTGATCTGACCATGACAAAGGTTCAGTGACTACATCCCTCAAGTCCAGATCCTTCAACCACTGACCAGAGATAAAAATCAAGTCCAGCGTGCCACCCCCTGTGTGAGTAGGGCCATCGACTACTTGGGTCAGGTCCAAGGCCGTCATGGAAGCCATGAACTCCGAGCTGCTGTCGATAAAATAAATAGCAAATAAATAAATAAATAAATAAATAGCAAATAAATTATATTTTTATTTTCTTGTATTAATTCTAACTAATTCTAATTATCAGTATTAGTATATATTAGCTGCTAAATTTACTTCCTGCCTTTTATGCAGGAGCTCAGCTGGATTTTCAGTTTGTTCCATGATAACTATCCTGTGTGGCAGGCTAAGTTAAGGAGGCTAGGAAGGACTGTTCCAAAATTGCAATGTCCCTGGCTTGGGGGATATTTGAACCTGGGTCTTCCTGCTCTTAAGACAAGCAAGCCATTTAAACCAGCGTTCACCAACTGGTGGTCTGCAAAATTTTTTTGGTGGTCCGCAGAAAAATTATTTGCATTTTTAATATTGCATTAAATCAGGGATCCTCAAATTACGGCCCTTGGGACAGATATGTTTGTGTTGCTGCAGAGAGTCTCCCCCTTTGGGGATCTTTTTGTGCAGGCTGGAGGGCAGAAATTCCAACTTGGGGTCTGCTTCAGCCTCCTGATGTGGGGCTTTGGGCGAAGGCTGGAGGGAAGCGTCACTGGTGGCGAAAAGCCAGAGGGCCTTGTTCCAGTGGGACTGCATCATGGCCTGGAGCTGGCTGACCATCTCAGCCCACTGAGCCTCCAGGTGCCATTATCTGGCTTTGCACTCCTGCAGGTCTTCCCTCTGCTTGGAAAGCCTATGCTCGTAGTCCTCAGTGAGGTGCTTCTGCTGAGCCTCCTTCTCTGCCAGATTCAATTTGAACTGAGCCAGCTGTTTTGCCAACTCTTTCTTGTGGTGTCTACTTAGCTCCAACACTGCTTCCTGTTGGGGCCCTAAGGAGCCCAGGCGGCGGGCAGGTGAGGAGTGGGTGGGAGGAAAGGGGCAAGTAGAGTCCCGCAAGGTGCCCCTCAATGTGAGTGACATGCCCACCCAGTCACATGCCCACCTAGCCATGCCAACCCAGCCGGTCATTAGGCAGATCATATTAGTGATCCATGGGATTTAAAATTATGAATTTATTGGTCCCTGAGTTTCAAAAGGTGGTGACCCCTGATTTAAACCATCCTATATGACACCAACATATCTTACTAAATAAAGCAGCTTTCTATAAAAGAGAGTGTACATTTGAGAAACAGTCCTGCATAGTGCTCTGTAATTCTTTCCCGGGATCAGGAGACAGCACGGTTCTTAAAACAAAGGCACTTATTTTCTTGGCTTCAGGACTTTTTCTCACCTTGATGGAGAAACCTTGAGTCAATATGCATGGACTGAGGCCCTTTGTCCATTCAGAGTTCTCTCACTTTAGGTTGCTGAGGGGCCTCCTTGCAGGATCTTAACCCAGCCCAGATAAACATTTTCACATTCTGGTGAGAGAGAAGCTCTGAGGATGGGTTCCAGCATGAGTCCGAAAAGCTAAGAGTTAAACCTCTGGACCTAGTGACTGACCCAAATTGGATCCTGCAATGTTCTCCAATAATACATAGATTTGCCTTCATTTATAAACAATTTCTGCTGATCTTTCCCTTCAGTTAGGTTAAGGCCTGAATGTCATGGATTCAGTAGGGAGAAGCTGAACACTGAGGAAAAATTGACAGCTCTTTATTCGATCTACTTTATAAAGTTTGCAAAGTTTTTTTTATAGAGGTTGAAAGCTGCAGGGTGGAAGATCCTAGGAATCTGATTGGCTAGTCAGGGTGGACATCTGTATTCCTTAGTCTGTGTATCTGGGTTTATTCCTACTGTTAGGCAAAATGGACCTTTCAGGAGGGCAGGAGAGCTGGGGAAGCCCTCGTGAAGGAGATGGAGGGTGTCAGTTGATGGAGGTTGAAAGGTTGGGATTTCTGAGCTTGTTACTATATTGCAAGCACATCCTATGGCTTTGCAAGCTGTGGAGGTTTTTATGCTTTGGTTCAGATTAGATCGCAGGGGAGCTTAAGTTGTGGCAGGGATGGTCAATTTGGACCTAATGGGATTGAGCCAAGAGGGGACTGGGCCTGACCTCAGTCATATCTAAAAGAGGATGCTTGTCGGTGCCCTCTCCATTGTGTTTCTTAGGTTTATTTTTTCCACTAAACTATCCATCTCTCTCTGGAGAATACAATGTTTGTTGACCCATAACTAATCTCTGTTTTGCCTCTATTGCATCTCTTCTGAATCATTGCGGTGATCATGCCAGTCATATCTACACAGTGATGGGCTCCCTCTTCTGTCACCCCTTTTCAGCACATCATCAGCCAGCAGGGATGGTGGCTCCTGTATGACTGAGCTTCTATCAGGACTTGAAGTTGGTTGGGCTGCCCCTCTTGTGAGACCTCACTTGGACATTCCAATAATAAAAGGAAATAAAGAAATGGTTTTAAGAAGATGTAATTGCCGAGGGGAAAAGGAGAGACTCTGAGACCCTGTCGGGACTGTGGACCTAGCTAGGTCCTCATTAAAGATGTTCAGATGCTGTGGATATTCATGTACCAGAGATGGTTTGATAGTGGTCTCTACCAATGCTTGTCTGCTCATCCTCTAGAGATGCCTTAGAGGTGAATTCCAGGACTCCTTAGGAAATACTGGATGAGGCTGTTGTGAGACTGAGAGAGAAGGGAAGGCCAAAGCCTCACTGACCCAAGACAGCATTCCCATTTGTGGATACAGACCCCCAATGTAGGCGTCGGGTGTTCCTAATGAACAGGCCGCCTCCAAAGAAATGACTTGCTTGGGAAAGGAGCTATGCTATTCGCCACAGGGTCATCTTCTTCCAGAGGATTTCATGGCTTGCAGCTGGTGCTTGACAACTGTTGTTTAGATTTCACTGCTGCATTCAGGCAGTGGAGGAAGCTGGGATGCCCACTCTTGCTGTGGCCACTCACCCCTTCATTCTCACTCTAAGCAAAATAAAGCTTTTTATTGGGGGAAACGCTTATTGCGGCTTTTCCTGACATCAATATTGTGGTCATTTCACTAGTATGGACTAGTGTGGATACCAAAAGTCGCTTGAATTGTGTAATTTTCAGCCCCAGTTCACTGGCCAGGCACTATAATAAAAGCCTCTCCAAAGCTCTTCTTTAGACTCTTGTATTCCTTTCTCATTTATGAGAAAGGAAGTGCCATCTAGCGGTTGCAAGTACTATGGAAAATCGGGAGCCCACTTGATTTAATAACCTAGCAGTAGTTGCTTCACTTAATTGTATAAAAAAGGGAGAAATATTGCACATCGATTAATCCATTTCCCCACACTTAATATTGATTGGCCTGTCCATCCTAAAAACCGTAGCCATTCAATTCACAGTCACTTACATTCTAAAAACCTTGGAAATTAGTAATATATGCCTATCTGGTGAAGAATGAATTCCACTGAACTCCAATGGTTTTTCAGTTGTCTTTAAGACCGCATTGTAAATATTCTACTTAAAAATACAGCGTTTCTTTATTAAAACCCTTTTATTATATAAGATTGTTATAAAAAAGAAGTCTCTCGTATTTACCCCAAGTCTGAAAGTGATTTCTTCGTAATATTGCAGCTTGCAAACGGAAGGAGCAAGATCAAGGAAAAGATGGAGGAAATGCACTCAAAAAACCCAGACTGGTCTTTACTGATGTTCAACGCCGAACTCTCTATGCAATATTCAAGGAAAATAAACGTCCTTCCAAAGAATTACAGATCACCATTTCCCATCAGCTGGGCCTGGAGCTGAGCACAGTTAGCAATTTCTTCATGAATGCACGAAGGAGGAGCCTGGATAAATGGCAAGATGAGGGCTGTGTGGACTCAGGCTCTTCATCCTGTTCTTCTAGCACTTGTACCAAAGCTTAAAGGAAAGGCTGCACATTTAGCCTTGGTGAAAGACCTTTAAAACCACCCAGAGTTGCTGGGAGTTGGGTGGTATATATATTTAATAAATTATTGTTATTATTAAAACAAATGAGCAGGACCTCAAGGAAGCAGGTTTATACTTAACTCATTATAAGTCCAAAGAAACCAAAGACTTATTTCAACTGATTTTGAATTTGCTCTAAATAACAAATTTTCCTAGAATAGCTTGCAAAACAAAATGGTTAGAAGGAAGTAGAAGGAGAAAACTGATTTTTACACTTTCATTCTTGCATTTATCTACAGTTTTTGATCATCTAATGTTGGAGCATGGTGATAATTTGTTATCAAAATACCTGTCCTCAGATATGGCTCCTCATGTCCATGGCAAAACCACAGAGATGAATATTTAGTGGATGCAACAGTAGCAAGGAAGTTTTCTAGGGCAATTACAAGCCTAAAGCAGGAAATTATTAACGTTCATTTTAACAATATGGTTTCAGTTGATGGTCTGCCAGTATAAACTCTGAATGCAAGTTGAAAGAAGGTAAAGACATTTTGACTCTTATGCAAACCAGTTACATTCTCTTTGTTTACTTAGTAATAGAGCTATTCTTTACCTTTCTCCAAACTACGGTTTCCTTGCAAAAGGATCAAAAATAGTACCAAAGAACACATTTAATATACTGCTGGTATTTTTTTGCAATTATTTTACTACTTCAAAGCTATTTTTACATTCAATTCTATGCAGAGTTTTGGGAAAAACTAATTAATAGTAACAACAGACAAGAAAGACTTTTATTCTAGCTGTGAAAATATTTTTCATTGTTTTCCAGAAGTGATCAGAACATATAGCTCACACCCATGTGAACCACAGGTTGTCTTTCCACATCTCAGACAATCTTTTTTTATATTTAATCTTCTGCAGAAGTGTGTTTTAGTCGAGCTCTCAAATACTGTCCATTTTATATGCATGCTTGCATTTATATAGTTTATGCCCATAATATTGGAATGATTTAAAATGCCATAATCCTAGAACATAGGCTTAGCTCTGAGCAGCAAACTGACAAGAAGTGGTCTAGATCCCATCCAAGATACATACATACTATTCATTTATATATTTATATTTACTTATTTATTTATTTATTTATTCATTCATTCATTTCCCCAGTAATTAAAACTAGATATGATTAGGATTTGGGAGTATTCACACTATATCTGCAGAAATAAAGAAAATGAATATCACTTCCCTCGAGAAGACTTCATAAAGAAGTCTTCAGCATGGCATCTCAGACAACGACCCAGCGACAAAGGAATATCAGAACTCCAGCCAAGAAGACTAGTTTAATCTGCCGCCATAATGGTAGGATAAAGAAGATGGCTGTACAATATGGTTTTACTCTCCTGAGATGCAGTGATGTTGTAATGGCTTCAGAACCGTCTGCTGTTATGCCCACTAAGTGATCTGTATGTAAGGGGCATGTTTCCAAGGAAGCCAACTTTGACTTTCTTTGCATCACATTTCTTATACAGAAAGTCATACAGATGACAATCTCTACTGCTGTATTGGAACATGCTGAAATTTGAGTGCAGAGGTAACTTCCTTATCTAGTTAGCAGAAAATTATCACATGAAAATTAACACTGGCATTCTTCATTCATTTCTGCATTCATTCTTTCTCTCTCAGTTTGTTGCAGGTTAACTCGGCAGACTGTTGCTTTATAGCGGAAGGAATACTTCTTCAACCATGCTAATGCGCATCATGTTCTCTGCTCTTTTTTTTGGTGGTGTGCCACATAAGCAGTCATCTCACGTAGGATGGTTTCATCCTTAACTGCCAATCATCTCAAATAACCTGTGGGATATTTGGGAACTTGGGGTGAATATCTATTATTTCCATGTGACTAGAAAAATGGTAAAATAGTTTGTTATTGAACTTTAAAAAGGCACAGGGAACGTAGGAAACTCAGGAAAAAATAATAAAAAATATTTTTCACAAGATTGCAACAAGCAACCTTTTATTTAAAGCGCAAGATTGATAGCTATTGTGGCACAATAGTACTCATGGCAAATATAGGTCAAAAGGAAATAGTGAAGTAAGAAGGGAATTTTAAAAGCTGGTTTTGTCTGCATAAATGTAAAATTTGGTATTTAAGTTTGTTTATACAGATAGTCCTTGAAGTCTGTAGAGATTCTTAGTCATCCAGGTTATGGTTGTCCCAAAGATGCTTTGAAACAGATAGCCCTTGACTTGCAACTGTTCCTTGAGTGACATTCAAAGTTACAATGGCACTGAAAAATGTGACACAATATGTTTTTCACACTTGCGGCCACGGTTGCAGCATCCCCATGGTCACGCGATCAAAAATTTAGCATATGGAAACTGGCATGTATTTTTGACAGTTGCATCGTCCCAGGGTCACGCGACCACCATTTGAACCTTCTCAGTTGGCTTCCAACAAGCAAAGTCAATGTGGGAAGCCAGATTCGCTTAACATGTACAATTCACTTGCCAACTGTGGCAAAAAGGTCACAACATGGGACACAACTCATTTAACAAGTGGCTTGCTTAGCAATGGAAATTTTGGGCTTCATCATACTCATAAGTCAAACACTACCTGTATACATTCAGTTTCAGTTTTTGCCTATATATATTTTTGCCCACAGGAAGGAAAGCAATTCACCCTCGTTTTCCTGAACCGAAAGCAAGAAGGCTGTAGGGAAAATGTTCAGCGACAGAACACTGTAGACTTCAGTTCCGACAAATCTTGTAAGGTGTCGCTAAAATGTCTAAGTACAGAAAAGAATTTTGCTCTTTGTGAAAGTTAAGCCCTGGCAAGGACTCGATAGCCTCTCTGCCCATTATAAATATATTTAAACCAGTTAGTTGATATCGATTATAACGTTAAACCCACTTACGGCATTGGTTAGTTGTTTTTAGAAGAAGCAGCAAGAGGCTGGTTTTGGACTTTACGCTACAGGGTTTTCTACAATTGCTGTAGAACATGAAGCTTCTTTATTTGCTGACTTCCTTATATGTGGATCTGATATCACTTTCCAGCAAAGGCCAAGCTCTCACATGGGACTGCATGGTAGAAGAAAAGCAAATCAATACCTAAATTATGGAAAGAAGAAAATCAGCAAACCCTGATCCCGATTGTGGCCCTGCACTTTCTTCATAAGAGTTGCTATCCAGAGCTGCTTCCATCCAGACCTCTGTTCACATATATGCATCCCCACCAGGGGAGGGCATCCTTTTCAGAAGGTAAGGCCTGTGCTTGCATTTCGTACAGGTCCAATAAGAGTAGCCTGGAAGGCTACAGAATCGGGTTCAAGGCCACCTTGGGTAATTTCACCGCATACAATTTCGCCTGGCACAAACTGTACCATGCCACTGCCTTTGCCGAAGAAAGGTATTCTGTCTGTACCCAAAGCCGGTATAATAACGGCGGCACCAATTTTTCATGCTTTTCTTCCTTGAGAAACTCTGACCTTTACCAAGCAAAGAGAATGTAATGGCACATTTTTATCAAGCTGTTGTTATATTCAGGCACAATCAGTATGCAGAATTGGTTGATTTTACAATAAAGACCATAACTTGTGTGGAAAAAGCAAAATCAAGAATACTTACACTTACTGAGAAGAAGAAGAAAGAAGAGTATCACCCCATGCAATTTATCACATGAAACAGAGATGCTACCTCATTCCATTTTCCATGGGTGATTATAATTACACTGATGAAAACCAACAATTTTTTCATGCATGACCTGCATCTGAAAAGGGAACCTGTGCTGCTAAACCTTGCATTTTCTATCTGTAAAGTTGCTTTCCTAACTGTACAGCGGTAATATGTTTACAACACTATTCCTTCAATAACAGAACAATAAAACTCGAGACCAGGTTGCAAATCACATTAAACTGGACGAGTGCCTTGCTTGAACTAAAGCATTACACCACTTTTGATCTCTTTAGACCTTACTGTATAGATAATCTCCGAATACCTCAGCCTAATGGAATGGCCATGGAAAATAAAAGGAATACTTATTCACAATGGTGCTTTTTGCCAAGTTGATGTACCGTTCAACTTTCCTTGCTAGCAAAGAACAAGGGTTTTGCTTTGCTTTCTGTTCCTTTGCCAGCAACCCAAAGGTTCTTTGCAAATGGCTTGAATCCTCTGAACAGCCAGACCGTGCATTACTTTGACTGTTCCCTGCAAATACATAATTGCATTAAATAATTACAATCATGTTATATGGAAACTCTGCAGAATTAAGCAGAAATTATTTGTTTGTTAATTGCCGTGCTTCGTTTAAGAATTGTATTATTTGTTCTGAAGTCATGATTTGTTAAGATGAGGCACATTCCCATTCTTTTGCTAGACTTGTTTTTTTTTTTAATCTTCTTGCCTCAAGCTACCGGTAAACACACACACTACTAATACATCTCAGAGAAGTTACTTTTTCTTGTTTGAAAGGTTTTTCAATGTTATTTTTACAGTGTACATTTGCGGTTTTTATTTTCTACTATATTAATTATGCTTCGCTAGGTTTATTTAATTGTCGTTTTACTTTACGATACTGTTGCGAATACATAATCATTACATCTTCCGTTCCATCCCTTTTGCTCCTGATCCCTGGAAATGACTGGCTTCTCCAGGCTTCACTCTCAGCAGTTTTAATACTGCAAGTCCCACACCTTACCTCCAAGGTCAGCTGCAGTACATGCCATAGTGAGTCTTCAAGGTAGTTCTTTGATCCCAAAGAAGGCAGAGCTACACTCTATGTGTTTACACGATTTGTATTCTTTAACATTTTGTGTATGCATAAGTATAAAGAGATGAGATAGGAAAAGTGGTAAATGTTTAAAAGCACTGAGAACTGTGACACTTCATAGCTTTGTGTCCCCCACATTTTTTTGATGTTTACATAGAGTTACACGTAAGAATAATGAAGAATATGAAACCAAACTAACCTAATGTGAATTTGGAAATGATCTACAATAAATAATGCAAGCAATGATTACTTTTCATTGGGCAAAGATACTGAATAGTTTATTAAAATTTGGGGGTAAAAACTATGCTGGATTTAAAGTAGCACAGGAATAAGAGATGTGTTAGTGTACATAGCACGTGGGGCGAGGGTGGGGTTGAGAACGATCCTTGCATTGCCTCCAATTTTAGGTTTCTTTATTAGCATTTTTAAAAGGTGATATCAGTACTATTAACATGGCATTTCAGGCTGCTTCTGTATCAATAAGCATGTTTTTCTTTTAGCCAAGGTCATTTCTTTCATATGCAAGAACTCACCTTTTCAGCAGCTATATAATAGAAAGCGTATTTTGAAAATCCTCGGATGTACTTGCAACTTTTACAAAAGATATAAGCCTAACTGGAAAAGAGTAATGCAATCCATAAATTTTGTCACTTGTGGAACGTTAGCTAGAATCAATGTTTTCTATTTTTCAAACTTCACAGGCAATCAATATATTTTGTTGCTTTATCATTTACTTACTGGTGTCTATCATGTGTACCAAATGTACGCATCCTTTGTTTCTATACCCTATAAAAAGACTTGACCCTCCCCACCTTAATTAACACTTTTTGCTTTACCTGAATTAGTTGGTAGTTTGTGCTTTCAGTAGGCCAAGAAGCCCCTTTGCAAAGGGAGAGGCGTTTTCTCTCCCAAATTCAGGGATCTTAGCTCCATGCACATTTGGGGTGCCTGAGTTTTGAAGAAACATTTGGCTATCCATCATCAGGATATCCCTTTTTCAGCGATGAACACGTTGAGGAGCCGTTCCTTGTGTGTCTGGCTTTTCCTTTTTAATTTGCACTCAAGTAGAGACCGTATTCTTCACTTATCACATTCACTACAGTGCTATTATGGAAACAGTATGTATCAGAGGGGACTTGCAAACAAAAGACATGCACCAATATTTATAGATTTCAGAAAGGAGGGGAAAATAATGCCTACATACATCTTCGTAGGTAATAGATGTTGGATTACTACCTTCCCTTTTGCTTTTCTTTTGAAAGAGAACAATTGTGTTTGTGTTGTAAGAAATAGGTCAGAGGGGACTATAGATCCTTAAGGAAATGTTAACGATAAAACCTACAACAGGCTCTGGTGGACAGCCGGCTCCAAGGTTAAATTCTTTGCTTCCATTTGGTTCAGTTTTTAATTAACAGAATTGAAAGGGACTTTGGAGGTCTTCTAGTCCAATCCCTTCTCTAGCAGACACCCTATCATTTCAGCGACAGAAACAGTGCCATCATGTGGTCCAAGCAGGTATAGCTGCCACAAAAAGAAAAAATAAATAAATGGCACTTAAAAATTGTTATGCTGTACCTTTATTACGGAGAAGGAAATGGCAACACACTCTAGTATCTTTGCCATGAAAACCCCATGGACGGTACCAAAAGGCAAAAAGATATGACACCGGAAGATGAGCCCCTCAGGTCGGAAGGTGTCTAATACGCTACTGGGGAAGAGCAGAGGGCTAGTACTAGTAGCGCCAGAAAGAGTGAAGTGACCGGGCCAAAGTCGAAAGGACGCTCAGCTGCGGATGCATCTGGTGGCGAAAGGAAAGTCCAACGCTGTAAAGAGCTGTACTCTATAGGAACCTGGAACGTGAGATCCACGAATTGAGGCAAGCTGGACGTGGTCAAACGAGATGACAAGACCGAACATCGACATTTTAGGCATCGGTGAACTAAAATGGACAGGAATGGGTGAATTTAATTCAGATGACCATCAGGTATACTACCGTAGGCAAGAATCCCTCAGAAGAAACAGAGTAGCCTTCATAGTCAGTAAAAGAGTAGGAAAAGCAATACCGGGATACAGTCCCAAAACAACAGAATGATCTCAGTTCGAATCCAAGGCAAACCATTCAATATCACAGTAGTCCAAGTCTACGCCCCAACCACTGGTACTGAAGAGGCTGAAGTTGACCGGTTCTATGAAGACCTACAGCACCTTCTAGAATTAACACCCAAAAATGATGTCCTTATCATCATGGGGGATTGGAACCCTAAAGTAGGAAGCCAAAAGATAACTGTAATAGACAAGTTTGGCCTCGGAGTACAAAATGAAGCAGGGCACAAGCCGATAGAATTCTGTCAAGAGAATACGACGGTCATAGCAAACTCTTTTCCAACAACCGAAGATACGACTCTACACACAGACATCACCAGACAGTCAACACAGAAATCAGATCGACTATGTGCTCTGCAGCCAAACATGAAGACTCTCTATACAGTCAGTAAAAACAAGACCAAGAGCCGGCTGTGGCTCAGATCACGAGCTTCTTGTTGCAAAATTTAGGCTTAAATTGAAGAAAGTAGGGGAAAGCACTAGGCCACTCAGGGGCGCAACTGGCGCACCAAGCGTACTTGGTGGAAGGCCCTCTTGGAGATGGCCGCCAAATGATCGTCAAACGACAGCCGCCCATCCAAGAGGACACCCAAGTTGCGCACTCTCTCCGTTGGGGCCAATAACTCGCCCCCCACAGCCAACTGCGGCTGCTGAACCGGGGTGCCGGCATCCACAGCCACTCCGTCTTGGAGGGGTTGAGCTTGAGTCTGTTTCTCCCCATCCAGACCCGTACGGCTTCCAGACACCGGGACAGCACTTCGACAGCTTCGTTGGGGTGGTCCGGGGTGGAAAAGTACAACTGCGTATCGTCAGCGTACAGATGATAACTCACCCCAAAACCACTGATGACCTCGCCCAGCGGCTTCATGTAGATGTTGAACAGAAGGGGCGATAGAATCGACCCCTGAGGCACCCCACAAGTGAGGCGCCTCGCGGTCGACCTCTGCCCCCCTGTCAACACCATCTGCGACCGGTCAGAGAGATAGGAGGAGAACCACCGATAAACGGTGCCTCCCACTCCCAATCCCTCCAACCGGCGCAGCAGGATACCATGATCGATGGTATCGAAAGCCGCTGAGAGATCTAATAGGACCAGGGCAGAGGAACACCCCCTGTCCCTGGCCCTCCAGAGGTCATCCACCAACGCGACCAAAGCTGTCTCCGTGCTGTGACCGGACCGGAAGCCGGACTGGAACGGGTCTAGATAGACAGCTTCATCCAGGTACTGGGGAAGCTGCCATGCAACCACACTCTACAACCTTCGCCACAAAGCGAAGGTTGGAGACTGGACGATAGTTACCCAAAATAGCTGGGTCTAGGGAAGGCTTCTTGAGGAGGGGTCTCACCACCGCCTCTTTCAAGGCGGCGGGGAAAACCCCTTCCATCAATGAAGCATTTATAATTCCCTGGAGCCAGCCTCGTGTCACTTCCTGAGTAGCCAGCACCAGCCAGGAAGGACACGGGTCCAGTAAACATGTGGTTGCATGTAACCTTCCCAGCAACCTGTTCATGTCCTCGAGAGTCACAGACTCAAACTCATCCCAAACAACCTCAACAAGAGGTGCCTCAGCCATCCCACCTGGATCATCGCAATTTTGGTCTAAACTATCCCGAAGCTGAACAATTTTATCGTATAGATAACCATTAAACTCCTCAGCCCGTCCCTGTAGGGGGTCATCCCGCCCCTCCTCACGAAGGAGGGAGTGGGTCACCCGGAACAGGGCGGCCGGGCGGTTATCTGCCGACGCAATGAGGGTGGAAGCGTAGGAGCGCCTCGCCTCCCTCATTGCCACTAGGTAGGTCCTAGTGAAAGACCTCACTAGTGTCCGATCAGCCTCGGGCAGCTAGACCTCCAGGTGCTCTCTAGGCGTCTTCTCCGGCGTTTCATCTCCCTCAGCTCCTCAGAGAACCATGGAGCCAAGTGAGATCTACGCCGGGTCAGAGGCCGCAAAGGCACGACACGGTCCAAAGCCCCAGCCGCGGCCCGTTCCCAGGCCGCAACTAGTTCTTCAGTCGTGCCGTGGGCAAGATCCTCAGGGAACGGCCCAAGCTCCGTCTGGAACCTCTCTGGGTCCATCAGGCGCCTGAGACGGAACCAACGCATTGGCTCCGTCTCCCTGCGGTGGTGAGCGGCGGTCCGAAAGTCTAGGCGAAGGAGAAAATGATCTGACCATGACACCGGTTCTGTCACTAAATCTCCTAATTCCAGATCATTAATCCACTGTCCAGAGATAAAAATCAAGTCTAGTGTGCCTCCCCCCGTGTGTGTAGGGCCATCAGTTACTTGAATCAGGTCCATGGCCGTCATGGAAGCCAGGAACTCCTGGGCTGCCGTCGACGACAAGCCGGCCGATGGCAAGTTGAAATCTCCCATGACCAAAAGTCTGGGAATCTCAACTGCCACCTCAGCAAGCATCTCCAGCAGCTCAGGTAGGGCTGTAGTCACGCAGCAAGGAGCCAGGTACGTGATCAACAGACCCATCTGATTCCTATGGCCCCACTTCACAAGGAGGGATTCACAACCAGCTATCTGAGACACAGTGGACTCCCTCGGCTCTAGGCTTTCCTTAATCACAACCGCCACCCCCCCACTCCTACCCTCAAAACGACACTATAGAGCACTGCACACCAGAACAACTAGACACAAGAACAGTTTTTCCCCGAAGGCCATCACTCTGCTAAACAAATAATTCCCTCAACACTGTCAAACTATTTATTAAATCTGCACTACTATTAATCTTCTCATCGTTCCCATCACCAATCTCTTTCCACTTATGACTGTGACTGTAACTTTGTTGCTGGTAATCCTTATGATTTATATTGATATATTGACATCATTTGTGTTGTAAATGTTGTACCTTGATGAAGGTATCTTTTTTTTTATGTACACTGAAAGCATATGCACCAAGACAAATTCCTTGTGTGTCCAATCACACTTGGCCAATAAAAAAATTCCATTCCATTCCATTCCATTCCATTCCATTCCATTCCATTCCATTCCATTCCATTCTATTCTATTCTTCTCACTTTCTGATGTTCCCAGTGCTTGCATGCCTGGATTCTGGCACTGCAACCACTGGGCATTGACTCTCTGATCTCTCCACTCTTTGTCTCTCAAGTCTACCTCCTGTCTGATGGTTTTGTTCCCTTCTTTGACTTTGGTGCTGCCTTTGCTTTTCCTTGCTTCCAGCATACTGCAACATCTTAGACTGTAATGTTCTGGCTGTCCCATCCCTGGGCATGGATTCTGATTTTGCCACTCTGCCATTCATTGTAGCCTCTCTTGTTTCCCTTCCTTGACTTTGGTACCGCCACCGCTTTTCCTCGCCACCCTCTTAGCCACCGCATCTTCTCAGGCCCCGATGTTCCCAGGGCCCGTACGCCTAGATTCTGGCACCGTCACCACCGTGCATTGGCTGTTTTTGCAAGTCTTTGTCTCTTAAGTTTAGTCTGACTTTTGTTCCCTCCTTGACTTTGGCGCCGCTGTCGCTTCTCCTTTCTAGCTTACCGCACCACCATCTTAGGCTCTTGCCACATACACGTATACATCCGAACCGGACTGTGTTTTTTGTGTCATACAATATATCTGGGTATATGCTTACGTTTGTATTTGTCAGGTGTACGTAGTTTACGTTGGAGGGGATGACCCTTTGAGAGCCGTATGCAACGAAATTTCATTTTAACGTATCATATGCCGATCAGCGTACATTCAAAGTGACAATAAAGTTCTAAGTTCTAATGTTCCGGCTGTGCCACCACCCGGCATTGACTCTCCGATCTCGCCGCCGTCCATTATTTATAGCCCGTCTTGCGTTTCCCTCCCTTGACTGTAGCGCCACCGTGTTTTCCCTCGCTTCCAGCTTTACCTGCAGCATCTTCTCCGATTTCCCCAGCACCGGCACGCCTCGATTCTGGCACCACCACCAGCGTAACACGCCAGTAGGCCTGACTAATCAGCCTTTTCTGGCTTTCTCACACATCCATCAAGGCAGCAGCTCATTTCTGCAGTCTTCCTTGCCTCCTCCCCACCCAGAAATGAAACCTGAAAGATGCACATGGGAGAAATGATGTCACTGCCACTTTCAGTTTTCATGAAATTGTGTTAACGTTCACTGCTAGTATCCAGTTCGCGCGATTGTAATGCGTGTACGGGGCAATCCTGAAATAGACACCTCCCAGTCCTACTCGGGTCGAAGAAATGACAAGAGTTGGAAGGGACATTGTAGGTCATCTAGTCCAACACACACACCCCCGCCGCCCAAACAGGAGAGATAGACAGGCTCTCCGGAGGTCCAGGTCCTTGTTCCTTCACCCTCTTCAGAAGGGAAACCAACTCAGGTGACCCTGTTATTTCTAACATTTGCGAGTCTCACTGGGGCTAAAGAAAGTAATTCCAGGGGTCGCCCAGTGCAAACAGCTGTTCAAAATCGCCACTGAGAAAATGAACCGGTCTCCCTTCCCACCCAAGAGGTGGAATTAGGTATAGGGTCTCCTTCTTGAGCAGAAGGTTAGACTAGAAGACCTCCAAGTTCCCTTCCAGCCCTGTTGCAGGTCGTCTTCTATATATGACCACAGTTGAGCCCCCAATTTCCCTCGCTAAGGGAGATAAGTGAGTTTTGCTCCATTTTATGACCTTTCTCGCCACAGTTGTTAAGCGAATCACTGCAGTTGTTAAGTCAGTTACACAGTTGTAAAGTGAATCTGGCAAAGGTGGCATGGGGGTTAGGGTCAGGGTCGGGTGGGTTAGGGGTTGGGTTAGGGGTTAGGTTTAGGGTTAGGGTTTTTATTTTGTATCTTGTATTATTAAACCTTGTATTATTAACATTAATAGGGCAACAGGAGTCTCAGGGGCTACAACCGAGGTACAGAAGAAGGAATCCTTCAAGACCCAAACTGAGTTAAAAATATCTATGATGGTCTCAATGCTCACGGTAAGGGACAGAAAAGAGTGCCATTCTGGGGTTAAAGCAGGTTTTAGCAGCCACTCAAAGAAAAACCTTTTAAATGGCATTTTAAGGTTATCCTTTATTATTAAAAGCTTGTTCTTAATAGGCTACCTTAACTTGTTTATGGCATTTGAAGCAGGATTTCTTTTACTGTGCCCGTGCTGCAGCAAACGGGACTCCCGTTTCCCAAATATTAATAAGGTCAATAATAAAAACACAGGATAATAACCTTAACATCCCATTAAACAGGTGGTTTCTTTTTGTGTCTGCAATACCTGCTTTGACCACAGGATGGCAGTTTTCTATCCCATAGTATTA